>NC_057801.1:244444202-244744202 GCF_018294505.1 Triticum aestivum
GCAGCGCCTCGGCCGACTTCGCACCCTTCCCGATCTTTGGAGCCATGGCGGAGGCGGTGGGGGAGAGCGAGGGCGTTGGCGGTGACGGTGGCGGCGGGGGCGGAGCGCTGCTCTCTTTCGGCCTTGGGAAGCGGAGGGGAGCGGCGGAGATTTCTGAGAAAGGAACCGCAAGTGGCGAATGTGGGGGAACGGCCCCTGTTTCCCCTGCTTATAAAGAGGAGGAGGCGAACGTTACGCTTTTTCCGAATAAAGAATCACCCACGATCTCTCCCACGACGCCGCGTTCGACATGTGCCATTACGGGAGGGCGCGGTGGATACGGACTTAGATATGGTGTGGACCAGGCCGCGTGTGCCCGTGCCCTGTTTTGGGCCTGGCCCAATAGCGCTCGGCACCGTGTATGGCCCAGGCCCGGGGGCTCCTGTCGGTGTACTAAAGTAAGGGGTACCTTAGTATCCCGAACTTGTGGACGGGCAATCGCAGCGCCCCGCGGCATGGCTTGCCGGGTGCCCGCCAAGATCCTCCGTATTTCCTATTGGAGCCATTCAAGAACAAAGTGTTTTAACTGAGAAGACAAGGCCCCGGCAAGAGGAGCTTGCCGGGAAGGCCAAGGCCCCGGCAAGAGGAGCTTGCCGGGAAGGATGACTAAAGCATTTCAAGGAACTTGCCGCGACGCGCCGCGCGTCCCGGCAAGACCCGACGAGCGACAAGCTTCCGGACGCGACAAGACAACGACCGCGGCAAGGCGCTTGCCGCGGCGAAGCCACCACTCTGTGCCCACTCTCCAGCGCATCCGTCAACGTGTCGCCACATGATCGTTCTAGGCGCACGTAGCGGGGAGCTGTGCAGCCAAGCGGTGCGAGGTGGCGAGTGGAGATGACGAGAAGGCCATCGTGGCGAACGGTGGCGCCCCTAATGGTCGCTTTTCTGCACTGTTGGGTGACGCGGACGGGCATTAAATGCTCTTGTCCCCTGCCGTCAGAGTTAGGTAGGGTGCACTGTAGAGGCAGTTGTACCAACCCCTCTTTTTTACATTTTTACCCCTGTCTGCGTTGCCACCTGTCGGTGACCCCTTTAGCCTATAAAAGGAGGCCCATGCGCAACGTAGAGGGGGGTCGACTCATTCGAAAACCAGAACACTTCCACGCTCTCGAGCAAGAACATAATACAACCACAAAGCAGTAGTAGGAGTATTATCTCTCCGGAGAGCTCCGAAGCTGGGTAAAAATCGCTCGCGTGCTCCGCCTCGATCTGCTCTTCGTGCGCCCTCCGCTCCCTGCTGGACCGAAAAGGGGCCCTGCCCCATAGGTGCTCGTTTCCCACGACACTATGATTTGGTAACTAAGTAGAAGGCATTTCAACAAATTAGAAGCACTACAAGCTAGTCACCATATGAAAGATGCAACCAATATCACTCTGCCAAGTTCAAACTGTATGGCGTTTCAACAAATTAGAAGTAGTACATGCTAGAAATCATATGCAAGACACAACCAATATCACAGTGGCGACTTAAAGGTGCCTTATCATAAGTGACTGATGCGGAATATGCAAGAATAGTAGTCTGATGTAAGAACATTGTGTGATCCGATATAGTATGTTCTAGAAACAGGAACACATGTCATATCACAGGCATTATGTGTAAAGTAAGCAGATGCAATTCAACAAAGTTAGAAGCAATACAAGCTAGACATCATACGCAACATGCAACCACATATAATAGCGCCAAGTTAGAGCAAACACCTGTGATGGTGGAGTAGGGGAGATGTGCTCATCATCTACACAACTGTGTTGACTGTCTAGCCTTGCGTTGTCTTGCGAATCTTGTTGGGAGGATGGCAGAGTAGAATCTGTAGAGAACCTCCGTTTCAGTTGCTCGGAAGGACCACCATCATCCAATGCCTTGCCAATTTCCTTCAGCTTTATTTATTTTGCATTGTGAGGTCAAACCGACAAGAAAAAGGAATATATAATTCGCTCTTTAGAACTCATTCATGCATGATACTAACGAACACTACTCTGATGAAAGGCAAAGTCATGATACGAGGATGGAATATGTACGAAAAAATGGACGGCTTGACATATTCACACCTATGATGTGGTAACTAAGCAGAAGGCACTTGAACAAATTAGAAGCACTGCAAACTAGAAACCATATGGAAGGTGCAATCAATATCACTCTTCCAAGTTAAAATTGTCTCGTCATAGGTGGCGTTCATCAAACTAGAAGCAATACATGGTAGAAACCATATTCAAGACGCAAACCAATATCACACTGCCAACTTAAAGGTGTCCCATCATAACTGACTGATGCAAGATACACAAGAATAGTAGTTTCATGTAAGAACATGGTGTGATAGACAGATATAGTATGTACCAAAAATAGGAAAGCATGTCATATTCACATGTATCATGTGTAAGCTAAGCAGATGCAGTTTACACTAATTAGGAGCAATACAAGCTAGACACCATATGCAACATGCAACCAGATATCACACTGCCAAGTTAGAGCAAGCACCTTGGATGGTGGAGTAGGGGAGCGGAGACTTAGACCTTGTAATGCACTATCAGTAAAAGGAGAATCGGTACAGATGCTCCATTTACGTTGCTGCATAGGACCACCATCATCGCCTTCCTTACTCTTTTCTGTCCTCTTTATTGATTTTGCCTTGTCAAGTCAAACCCACAAGAAAAAGGAATAAAATTTGCTCTTCAGAAGTCATTGATGCATGATACTGATGAACACTACTTTCCACTACTAGGGAAAACCCTAGCAGTAGCGCGTGTTTTGTGCCTACTAGTAGCACGGGAAGCCGCGCTACTAATAAGGCGCTACAGCTATTGCTTAGCAGTAACGCGTGCCATCACGCGCTACTGCTAGTACAAATAGCTGCAGCGCTTGTTCGGTACCGCGCTACTGCTAAGTTATCTACTTGCAGCGTGTTTCCTAACCATCGCTACTAGTATTTTTTTATAATTATTTTATTTTTACTGTATTTACACGCCATCATACAAATATTGGTACAATACCAGCTGTTATGAGGTTTACATCATTATGTCCATAACAGTGTATTAAATGAAGGTGGAATAGGTTCAAGTGGAGGCAATATGTGGTGCATGTCAAAGGTATACTACTAATACAAACTTGATCTACTTTGGATTAGTAGTACTTTTGATGTGCACCACATATTGCCTCCACTTGAATCTAATCCGCCAGCACAAGATATTTAATCGTCATCATGGTCATTACCACCAACATTATTTATTTAATCACCACTAACACTAGCTAATAATAATCATCATAGTCATTACCACCAACACTAGCTATTTTATCATCATAATAATAGTGTAGCACATCATCATCCTGAAACTCATTTCTAGCCAGCTACTCACTCCTGCTACTCACTCCTGCTGCTCTCTCTTAGGTAAAAGAACATAAAACATGTATAGCTCTCCTCCTTGATCAAGTTGGAGCATGCAGATGAACCTGTCTCCTAATCGTGGAAGGCGTCTCTGGTTGCTGCTCCCTAGTACTTCTCTGCGCTCCCCTAACACATATTTGGTCCAGTCTTTCACTATTAAGCATCCGTCGCTAATCTTGAATGCACTAAAGTAAGCTGTAGGATATCTTGGCCGTAAGTTGATAATACTCATGACACCTTTAGTCTCGATCCCATAAGGCACAACATTCATCGGGAGTCCCTGTTGAAGAACATCGTATGGTAACATACTTAGCAATGAAGTTTAGCTTCAAAAATAATGTATGGAAAAGATGCAATGAGGATAAAAAGTAAAAATCTTACCATCCTTCCTAAATGGATGTGACCGTAGTTCATTACGAACACTATTGGTCGCACATTTTCAGTACTAAGATTTCTAAATGCAGGAAGGAAATTTGTCTTGACAGTATCAAGATCCTCAAGCCATGAAACATAATGACTGAGCTCCTCGCAGTTGAGTTCAGCCCCAGGACAGTATACGGTCCTGTCTACCAAGCGCTGGACATGTTTGCTTGCACGGAAATAAGCTGACAATACAAATTAGTTGTCAATTATTTTTGAATAAACAATATCAAAGACATAAATATGGTTGAGAAACTTACATAATGGCATAACTGGAGGCATTTGCACATTGACCCAGATGTCGGTATTACCTTCAATATCATCTTCCGGACGGATATCAAAGGTGATAACCATATCAGGCTCAAATGCATAAGTCTTGCATAGTGCTCGCCATGTTTTGCATCCAAAATAGGTGTAGTCGTCTGAATTGTATAACTTCGCATGGAAAATATAACCATGCTCGGTCTTCAAGTAAACTTTCTTTTCCTCCATACTATGACTGAAACCTATCTTATCCAATACAAAAACTCTTGCATGGCAGGGGATACGCTAGTAGAATAGTAAAAAAAATATAAGTTGAAGCAAATGAAAGCAGATGTCATGCTTAATTACGAAAAAAGACTTGTCGTTGTGACTTACTGTATCCACTTCGAAGTTCTCGTCCAGCTTGATGCTGAAGCGCCTATCATCATCTAGGAAGATTCCGTCGCACAGGCCGCGCTCGTCTTTGCAGTATTTGCAAATACCGAAATCCTTCTCGTCGTCAGACATTTCCTATGTTCATAGTTAAAACATTAATTGAAAATCGATCGAAGACAACTACCAAGATACTCAACACACAAATCCGGGGCACTCGATATTTCCTACATATTCTAGCACAAGTCATGCCAAAATTCACGGAAAAATCTGGCATGACCTTTGCTAAAATAGGACATATCGAGCGCCTGAAATTTGCCGGAACGGAAATGAATCAACACTCCGGCAAAACATAGGCCACTCGAAGGTATAACCTGCAAACATGACCGGCCACTTGGATATTGAGCAACACAAGATATACATTTCAAAATATCTTATAGGACTCAAATTATCATGCATTCAATAAGCAAAAGTAGATCATCTCATGCGTCAGTACATCGTCGAATATTATCACTAATACATCACGAATAGTGTCATACATATAAAATCACTAATACAACTAAAACTCTAGCACACGACGGGTATCGGCGCGGGCGGTGGACACCCACAGAGAAGGCACCATCACGGGATCATAGCTCCAGTGAGATCCCCGGAGAACCTGCCAGGTATTGGAGAGCGGCCTGTGCTCCAACGCAAACAAGTAGCGACGGATGTGCGCGTCCTCCTCACTGACACGGTGACGCACCACCTCCGCGGAGTCCTCGAGCCTCTGGATCATCACTGGCCCACGCGACCGCCACCAAACAAGGTTCGGGTCAACGACAGGCTGGCTCCTCACCAACCTGCGCCCCCCGGTAGGTAGCACCTCCCAGTACCACCCCGGCGGAGCCCAGTCCCGGACATGGCCGACCTGGTCAAGCAGGTGTCGTCCTCCGCCGACTCGACGACGAGGATGCTGGATAGGCATCGTCCACGTCGAGGCGGGAAAAATTGCTTTAACTAAAAAATAGAAACAAGTTCTGACTAACTAGTTCTATTAATTCAACTAGTTCTTGCTAAAAATAATACTATAAATAAAAATATTCTAGTACCTAATTAGTACCTAATTCTTACCATCTAAGTAATTAACTAACTAGCACTAAAAATAGCACTAAAAATAGCCTAGGGTTCATACTAACTAGCACTAAATACCTAGGGTTCATACTAAGAAGAGAAGAGGGGTCAGAAGGGGAGAGAGGGATCGGAAGGGGAGAGTGCTTACAGAGGGGGAGAGAGATGGGGTCGGGGGAGACGGCGGCACCGAGAGGCGCGGCGAGGCGGCCGGGTCAGGGGAGACGGCGGAGAGGCGGCCATTGTAGGACTTTGATATTTTTCCTTTTCCTGAACTGTGCTAGATCCATAATAATAATCCTTAGCTTGTGAAACCTGTTTGTGTAGTATTTAGCAATTTTTAGATCTGTTGTCCTTCATACCACTGTAGGCGGTTTAACCTGTAGAAAATGACAATCCGGCAGGTACCATTAGCCCTCACGTAAACCGCCTTCTTTTCTTGAACATCCATATCCGGTTTAATTCTCCGGTTTGATACCGGTTTGTGCATATCAACCTTGAACCGTGAACCGGCGTTTGCACTTCCTTTACAGTTTGTCATCAAAAATGGCCAAGCAATTCTCCTCCTGCAACTGGGTTCCCTCCCGGATCACAGAAGAACAACTCAGTGGATATGTTCTATCTGGCGCTTTGGCAAAGAAGGCTGTCATTCATTGGAGAGTCCCTGGTGCCGAAAACCCTCCTGAACCTCAAGATGGAGAAGTGGTTGTGTTTATGCAGCATCTGGACCGAGGGTTTAGCCCTCCTGGATCAAATTTTTTCTGTGATGTACTTGCCAACTTCCAACTCCATCCTCAAGACATTGGACCAAAATCTGTGTCCAACATCTGCAATTTCCAAGTGTTCTATGAAGTTTATCTACAAGAAGAACCAACTGTTGAAATTTTCAGAGATATCTTCCATTTGAACCGCCGTACTGAATTTTCTGACGGTCCCAATACTGAACTTGGTGGAGTGTCGATTCAAAAAAGGAAAGAAGTCAATTTTCCTCATGCCAAACATCACAGCCACCCTAAGGATTGGAATCAGACATGGTTCTACTGTCAAAACACTGCTCATGCTGAGGAAAATCCTTTGCCGGGTTACCGTGCTTACCGACTCAGCAATGGACATCCACTGCCTCAGCGGCATACTACCGAAGAACGACAACTATATGCACCACAACTTGCTAAGCTCCAGGCTCTTCTAGCAAACGGCTTAACTGTCATTGACCTCGTCCGTTGCTGGGTTTCATGGGGTATCCTTCCCTTAAGCCGCCGCACCAGGTTAATGCATAAGTATACCGGGGATGTTAAAGACCCTCAACGGCACACTGAAATACAGATGAATGATGATGAAGTCACTGAGTCTGTGAAAAAGATGCTAGATGAACCGATTTCTGAGTGCAGCAAGATTGGGTTGCGTCCCTTTTATGCCTCCAACAAACCGCCAGCGGTAAGAACTTATCCTTCTGCTTTTTAATACGTCTCCCCTTTAACATTTTTCTGATAGCATTTTGTTTATTCTTACAGGCCAAAGATCCTTTCTGGAAGAGGAAAACTCAAGACAAACCGGCAAAAGCTCAAGAGAAACCGGTGAGGGATCCTCGTGGCAAGAGCAAGGCCACAAAGAGGCCAGCAAAGAAGAAAACCGCCGAGTCCTGTGATCCGCCCGAAGATGTTGATGACTTGGAACAAGAGGTAGAACTTCACTCCCTTGGTTCATTTTTCATACATCTTATTGACAACGATCATTCCCAGGATGATGCGGAAGCTAGCCGTGCTGACCATGTAGAGGTAATCTCCCTTTCCTCCAATTCCTATCTTGAGGCAGTAAGAAAACTCCATCACGCAGTCCGAAAAGTCAAATGTTCACATCCTTTCACTCATTTGGATCCACAACATCCTGAAGCTCGTCGCACAACCTGGTATAGTGGCCAGCAAGTCACTTCCTTCGGTTTACCAGACAACCCAATACGGAAGCGTCGTGCAGAGGTCTCTTGTAATTCTATCAAGTCTTATCCCTTGGCGGGTTACTTCTGATGCCCTCTTAATCCGTCTGACTCAAATTATCAGGTAACTTCCAATTCATCCTATGGCTATTCGTCAACCACACAGATGCCTCCTCTCAAGACCGTCCCTGGGTAAGCATAATAATTTTAGCTTTGCCTTCTTGCGCCAGTTTACCATATTAACCTCTGTTTGCCATTTTGCAGCGCCAAAGCCCGATTCAGCAAAAAAGCAAAAACAAATGCTCCCACTGATGAGATTGAACCGGAGAGGACCTCAGAAGGTGCTGGTGGAGATGTTGATATTGCTATGGATGATCCTGTGCCACAAGGTCAGGACACTGATGTTGATCCGCCAGAAGTTAACCCGGCTAGTCCTCAAGTCGATCCACCAAGCCCGACTGCCAATCCTCCAAGTCCAATTGCTGATCCCCCAAGCCCGGCCAAAGCCTCAGATAAACCGGCGAGCCCAAATAAAGCAACTGATGATGTTGTGTTTACCGGGTTTGGCCATACTTCTCCTGGTAATCCTGTCGCTTTGTCAAAGCACAGTGCCAAAGTGGAATCTGCTGCTGAAGAGAAGGGGAAATGGAAGACTGATCTGTCAAGCTGTGCTCATCTCACCGCTCAAGAACTCCACTCTGGATATGTAAACCACCTATATGCAAGCCGTGACTATGAGGCCGGTTTAGTCAACTTGATGAAGGAGCGCTATGAGGTAACTTCCATTCAAAACACTTTATAAATTTTCTTTGTACTGTATATCAACTCCATTGTAGCCCCCAAGGGCCGGTTTATCTCTTCAAGATGAACCAGGACTTTGGATAAAAAAGACATGAACTGTGTAGCCCCCAAGGGCCGGTTTACCTCTGCAAGATGAACCGGGACTTTCTGTTCAAAACCTGTCCTTGTTGAATTCCTTCACCTTTGATTTTTCTGATCAATTACACATTATCCCCCAAGTGCCACGATTAATACTTGTATTGAGGCTTGGGACTTCAAATAACAATCAAAAAAGAAGCAATCCGCATTAGCCCCCAAGTGCCAAGGGTATAACTTGTTATGTGCTCAGGACTTTGAGAAAATCTTAACATCTTCATCATCTGTCTTTTGCAGGCTGACTTGAGCAAGAAAGATTCCCAGATTGCCAATCTTCAAGAAAACATCAAGTCCCAGCAAGCAGAAACCTCCAAGGCCAAAGATGAACTGAAGGGCGCTTTAACTGCCATGGAGCAATTAGAGGATGGTTTCAAAAGCGAGCGGGCAGATTGGGAAAACGAGAAGGCTCCTCTATTAAAGCGGGCTGAAGATGCCGAAGCAGCTCTTAAACCGGTGGCCGAAGAGCTAACTGGGCTAAAGCATCAAGTCAATGCTATGACTTCTGCAATATTTGGTAAGTATTCTTTGTAAGAACCTTTCTTAAACATCTTTGAAGTTGCCGGTTTAACAATAAATTCTTAAACTGTTTTTGCAGGTGGTCGTATTGCTCATCTGGGCTCGGATATGCGGATGAAGTTGAAAGCAGCCTATACGTTGATAGAACAATTGTATACTGGTGCTCAACGAGTCATCTATGCGGCCTCCTATAACAACCGGCACCAACCTTGATCAAGGATACGTTGGCCAAATTATCTATGACCCCTGCCCAGATAGAAGGGGTAAAGCAATCTGCTGCAAGGGCCGGCGCTTTAACAACACTGACTCGGGACAAGGCTTTGATTGCCGATCTTGATCCGGCAGATATCGCAAAGGGATATCCTGGCCAACAAGAAGATGGGTCAGACTTTGATAATGAAGCCCTCAAAGCCTTGACAAAGGAGATCCACCCGCTTGCAAGCCATTTGGCCGAGGAGGTTCACTTGTCTGTCCACTGATCCAGCTATGACGCGGACAACAGACGGGTTGATGCAGCTGTGAAAGAAGCACATAATCTTATATGTCCAATCCGTAAGCACACCTATGCCCCTGACGTTGAACCGTCCAATCTAATAAGCAACGAAGCTGTCTTCCAAGCCTTAACCAGGATTGAATGGGCCACCCTTGACTTCCAGGCACTGGGTGAGGAGGAGGAGGTTGAACCGACGCGAGATGATCCTTCAACTTCACGTCAGCCTTGTGACGAATCATAATCCGGCAGCCGGTTTGATTTTCGCATATAGCATTGTGGGCAACAAACAATTATTATTTTGGGCATCAAAGCGCCTTGTAATAGGCTAGTTGAAATAGTTTGATCTTCTGCCATCGTGCACTGCTACCTGATATTGTAACCTGGCATGATTGTTGCTATGCTTGCTTTATTTGCCTTAGTATTTCTTATAAAATCCCGCCTTTTGCATTTGAAAAACTTAAACATGTCTTGGGGGTTTACCGTCGGACGGGTTATGATACCCAATACATAACCAGAATTCTCATAACCAAGGTTATAAATTAATGAAATATGAAATATATCATACCTGTGATATTAAATCACCTTTATTGGTTTACCAACTTGTATAGTAAGGGTGATAACCCAAATTTGAGTGTTTGAAAACTCCCACCATGATGTGGTGGTGCATAATAAGCCATGCCGGGTTATGACAAACACCGGATGATCATCCTGGCGACTTATAGTCAATGCCAGACCGGATTAAGAGATGACGGTTCATAATTGATTATGTGTTAACAGCTGATAACTGTAAGCCATGCCGGGTTAAGAAAAACCGGGTTGATGTAATGACATGTAGTCAGGCCGGGTCAGTAGACACCGGTTTAACTTAGAACCTTATCAAAAGTGATAAAACTTTGCAAAAACAAAATTAAATAAAAACTTGTCGTCGAGGTGTTTCAAGGGCTGCCAGGCCCAAATTCGAGGCTTTTCATGGGCTGCCAGGCCGCTGAGTTAAACCATTTGACAAAGCCTTTTAAGATGGGCCTCCAACTAACCAATCGTCATTTTAACATTGACAAATTCAGGGTCTTTATAAGATTGACTTGTCAAATGTTTGGCGGGTCATGCCAGGATTACCTAGATAGGAGTGGCTTACTTGATGAAGGCAGGTTAACCCAGGGTTTTAGGTGAATACACCAGGCTTCCAAGCCGTGGCTTGATAGCCAATTACAAGGGTCCTTTCAAACTCTTTGTTGCTTTGCACAAAGATCCCCCAAGTAACTTTGTGAGCTGTGCTCAATGGGTGCCTGTGTTTGAGTTGTGCTTTTTGGCCCCTTGGGTGTGAAGCTCCCAAGCATTAGTGTGGCTTGATAGCCGGTTTAATGGACAAACAGGACATCGCTTTATAAGCAGAAGCCCCCGTGTAACAAAGAAATATTGGAAGAACGGCAGAGGCCCTGCTTGTAGCAAGGATGTCAGTTTATTATATTGATCATAATATATACATTGTCAAAATATGTACATAATGAGAGCCTATGGCTCAGGTGTAGTAAGGCCAGAGATGAGCGATATTCCACGGCCGACGGGTCTCCTCCTCCGATTTGCTTGAGTCTTTGTGCTCTCGAACGTCGATGAGGTAGTATGATCCGTTGTGCAGATTCTTGCTGACCACAAAGGGCCCTTCCCAAGGTGGGGATAATTTGTGCATATCGGTCTGATCCTGGATGAGCCGGAGCACTAAGTCACCTTCTTGAAAGGTTCTTGTTTTAACCCGGTGGCTGTGATAACGCCGCAGGTCTTGCTGATAAACCGCCGAACGAGCCAATGCCATGTCCCCTTTTTCATCTAACAGGTCCAGTGCTTCTTGGCGTGCTTGCTCATTGTATGCTTCAACATAATTGGCAACCCGGGGCGAGTCATGACGAATATCACTTGGGACTACCGCCTCTGCCCCGTAAACCATGAATAAAGGTGTATAACCTGTAGATCGATTTGGGGTGGTGTTTATGCTCCATAACACAGATGGTAATTCTTCCACCCAACAACTCGGCGTCCTCTTCAAAGGAACCATAAGGCGAGGCTCGATACCCTTCAAAATTTCCTGATTAGCCCTCTCAGCTTGACCATTAGATTGGGGGTGAGCTACGGACGACACGTCAAGCCGAATGTGTTCTTGTTGACAAAAGTCCTCCATCTCACCTTTGGAGAGGTTCGTGCCATTATCTGTGATGATGCTATGTGGAAAACCAAAACAGAAGATCACTTTTCTGATGAATTGAACCGCCGTGGCTGCGTCACACTTGCTTACTGGCTCATCTTCAACCCATTTAGTAAACTTGTCAACCGCCACCAGCAGGTGGGTCTTCTTATATTTGGATCGCCTGAAAGGCCCTACCATGTCAAGCCCCCAAGTAGCAAATGGCCAAAAGATGGGAATCATTCGTAGCTCCTGAGCTGGAACATGAGCTCGTCGTGAGAATTTCTGACAACCATCGCACCGGCTCACCAAGTCCTCAGCATCAGCATCAGCCGTCAGCCAATAAAAATCATGACGAAAAGCTTTAGCAACCAAGGATTTTGAACCAGCATGATGACCACAGTCTCCTTCATGGATCTCTCGTAGAATCTCACGGCCTTGTTCAGGAGAAACACAGCGCTGGAACACACCAGAGACACTGCAATGGTGTAACTCGCCGTTGTGAATAACCATGGACTTGCATCGCCGGACTATCTGTCTGGCCAAAACTGCATCTTCTGGTAACTCGCCCCGGTTCATATACGCCAAGTATGGAACCGTCCAATCCGGAATAATGCGTAAAGCGGCCACCAACTGTGCCTCTGGATCAGGAATAGCGAGGTCCCCCTCTGTCGGCAACTGAACTGACGGGTTGTGCAAGACATCCAGAAAGGTATTGGGCGCCACCGGTTTACGCTGAGATCCTAGCCGGCTTAAAGCATCAGCTGCCTCATTTTTGCGCCGATCAATGTGCTCCACTTGATAACCCTTGAAGTGACCAGCAACAATATCCACCTCTCATCAGTAAACCGCCATAAGTGGATCCTTAGAGTCCCAAGTACCTGAAACTTGCTGGGCCACCAGATCCGAGTCTCCAAAGCATCGTACCCGGCTTAAGTTCATTTACTTAGCCACTCGAAGACCATGGAGTAAGGCCTCGTACTCAGCTGCATTGTTAGTACAAGGGAACATTAAGCGAAGAACATAATGAATTTTATCACCTCGAGGGGAAGTAAGGACAACTCCAGCCCCCGAGCCTTCCAATTGCCTGGACCCATCGAAGTGGATAGTCCAGCATGTGCTGTCCAGTTTGTCTTCCGGTGTCTGCAACTCTGTCCAATCATTGATGAAATCCACAAGGGCCTGGGACTTAATAGCTGTTCGAGGCATATACTTCAAACCGTGTGGCCCAAGCTCAATAGCCCACTTAGCAACCTGGCCAGTTGGCTCCCTGTTCTGGATTATATCCCCCAAAGGAGCGGAACTGACCACCGTGATGGGATGGCCTTGAAAATATTGTTTAAGCTTCTGACTTGCCATGAAAACCCCATACACCAGCTTCTGCCCATGCGGATATCTTTGCTTTGACTCAATGAGCACTTCGCTGATATAATAAACCGGCCTTTGAACCGAGTACTCCTTCCCAGTCTCCTTGCGCTCCACCACAATAGCTATACTGACAGCCCGGGCATTAGCAGCCACGTATAACAATAGTCGCTCCTTATCAACTGGAGCAGCAAGAACCAGCGGTTCAGCCAACTGTTTCTTTAAGTCCTTAAACGCTGCATCAGCAGCATCGCTCCAGAAAAACTGTCTGTCTTCTTCAACATCTGATACAGAGGGATCGCCTTTTCTCCCAACCTGCTGATAAACCGGCTCAAAGACGCGATACGACCCGCCAAACATTGAACATCATTGATACATGCCGGTTTAGCCAGGGATGTTATAGCCTTAATTTTTTCTGGATTAGCCTCAATGCCCGGTTGGACACCAGAAAACCCAAGAGCTTGCCAGCCGGTACACCAAAAACACACTTAGCCGGATTGAGCATCATTTTATAAACTCTTAGGTTATCAAAAGTTTCTTGCAAATCAGTTATGAGTGTCTCTGCTTTCCTGGACTTCACCACAATATCATCCACATAAGCATGAACATTGCGCCCAATCTGAGTATGAAGACAATTCTGCACACAGTGCTGATAAGTTACATGGGCACTCTTGAGCCCAAAGGTCATAGACACATAACAGAAGGCTCCAAAAAGAGTGATGGAAGTTGTCTTCTCCTAGTTCTTAACTACCATCTTGATCTGATGATAACCAGAATAAGCATCCAAGAAACTCAAACGCTCACAACCCGCCGTAGCATCAATGACTTGATCAATAGGAGGGAGGGCAAAGGGATCAGCTGGGCAAGCTTTGTTCAAATCTGTGTAATCCACACACATTTGCCAAGTGTCGTATTTCTTAAGCACCAGCACCAGATTAGCCAACCACTCTGGGTGAAACACCTCCACAATAAACCCCGCTGCCAACAGCCGGGCTACCTCTTCACCAATGGCCTTTGCGCCTCTCTTCATTAAAACGGCGAAGAAACTGTTTGACCGGTTTGAACTTCCGATCAATATTAAGAGTGTGCTCAGCGAGTTCCCTCGGTACACCTGGCATGTCAGAAGGTTTCCATGCAAAGATGTCCCGGTTCTCATGGATGAACTCGATGAGCGCGCTTTCCTATTTCGGATCCAAGTTGACGCTGATGCTGAACTGCTTGGATGAATCTCCAGGAACTAAATCAACCAATTTAGTCTCATCAGCCGATTTAAACTTCAAAACCGGATCAGGCTCTCTAGTGGGTTTCTTCAGAGAAGTCATATCTGCAGGATCAACATTGTCCTTATAGAACTTCAACTCCTCCATTGCACAAACTGATTCAGCATAAGCCGCATCACCTTCCTCGCACTCCAGCACAATCTTATGGCTACCATGAACCGTGATGGTCCCCTTATGACCCGGCATCTTGAGCTGCAGATAAACATAACACGACCTTGCCATGAATTTAGCATAAACCGGCCTCCAAACAAGGCATGGTATGGACTTCTGATTTTGACCACTTCAATGGTCACCGTCTCGGATCTTGAATCATGATCATCTCCAAAAACCACCTCCAGAGCTATCTTACCAACTGGGTAAGCCGATTTACCATGCACCACACCATGAAAACGGTGTTTGACGGTGTAAGATTCTTATCTGTCGACCCCATACACCGGAAGGTTTCGTAATACAAGATATTGATACTGCTCCCTCCGTCCATGAGCACTTTGGTGAACTTATAACCTCCAACCTGCGGTGTAACCACCAAAGCTAGGTGGCCCGGATTGTCAACCCGGGGCGGATGATCCTCCTGACTCCAAACAATAGGCTGTTCAGACCAGTGCAGATAACGGGGCACTACCGGCTCAACAGAGTTTACTGCCCTTTTATGGAGCTTCTGATCGCGCTTGCACGGACTAGTAGTGAAGACATGATACTGTCCACCATTTAACTGCTTCGGGTTGCTCTGATAACCAGACTGCAACTGATTCCCCTGATTACTCTACTGATTGTGACCACCTTGGTTGTTCTGGTTGCCTTGATTATTCTGAAATCCTGAGTTTGAACCGCCGCCACCGTAACCCGGCCCGTGAAACCCTGGACCGGAGCCGCCGGATGGACCCTGATCATACCGGAAGAGATCGGAGTTTTTGAATTCCCTCATCATTAAACAATCCTTCCAGAGGTGCGTGGCCGGAACCTCCTTTGTCCCGTGCTTTGGGTAGGGCTGGTTTAACAAGCGTTCCAGATTCATGCCTCCTCCGCGCTGGGGCGGTTTACCCTTACGGCGCAGCATATTGCCCTACATATTGGTGTTAGCCACAAAATCTGAATTGTCCGCTTTACGCTTACCATTGTTCCCGTGGCCCACCTAGTTATGCTGTCCTTTTGTACTGGCATTCTTCTTTCCCTTCTCCTGCTTTTCTTCATCAGAATCGGGGTCCTTGGTATTATCAGAATGAGCATACTTAACCAGAGCTGCCATGAGCGTTCCCATATCATTGCACTGACGCTTGAGCCGTCCCAACTTCATCTTCAGTGACTTAAACCGACAGTTATCCTCCCAGGTCACAATTGCCGTATCAGGATTAATGCGGCCTGACGAATGCAGGATTTCTGAAACCCGACACACACAATGAGTTGTTAATTCATTCTCTCCTTGGTCACAAGCAGCCAGATCCACAATGGAAATGGGTTGCTTGCATGAATCCTTGAAGTTCACTATAAACCAGGCCTTCAACTCGTCATGAACGGATCGAGTTAACAGGCAAGCTCTTCAGCCAGGGACGAGCCGTTCCTTCTAACATCATGGTGAAGTATTTTGCACGCACCACTTCTTCCACATCCAGGATCTCCGTTGCCATCTCATAACTTTCAACCCACGCCTCGGGGGGTTGATCGGCGGTATAATTAGGCACTTTACATGGACCCTTGAAATCCTTGGGTAGTCGCACATTATGCAGAGCCGGGGTGAGGCACGGTACTCCCCAAGAGCTAAAGGCCAATCCACATTCAACTGATGCCGCTGGCTGAACCGGAGCGGGTTGATTCGCATACTACGCTGCCAATTGTGCTGCTAACTCTGCCTGTCATCGTGCTCTGTCGTTGTTCACCACATCCTGCGCATTCATACTGTCGTGTGCCGGATTGTGCCAGATTAGGCCCACGAGGGGCGTCATAGCGCCGCGCACTGCTTGACACAGCCGGCTCGTCCATGTGCCTGCTATAACTCCTGCTCAGACGCGTGGTTGAATGTATTCTGTCTCGGTTGTAGGAATAAGCCTGCTGCTGCACAACAGCAGTTTGAAGAAGATCCCTGGCCCGCCGTGTCTCAACCGCCGCCAGTGAGTCACCCTCCATCGGACTAGCCGCCAAACGCGACACTGCAGCAATCATGTTATCCAAAGGGCTAGAGAAGTGACCTGGTGGCGTTGTTACGTATTGCGGCAG
The DNA here is from genome assembly GCF_018294505.1 of Triticum aestivum. NCBI lineage: Eukaryota > Viridiplantae > Streptophyta > Magnoliopsida > Poales > Poaceae > Triticum > Triticum aestivum. Next base: position 244,460,695 of record NC_057801.1, read on the forward strand.
GTTGTCCGTTTGTCGAGGCGGGTCCATTACTCGCGGCTGATCCGGCGCCGCCCCAGGTGCCTCGTTCCGGTTTACCGCTGCCAGATTACTAGGCCCGGCTTGTGGCGTATTGAAGAGATTCATTCCTTCGTAAACCGGCGGCAGACGAGACCGGTACTCCCTCCTCATTACTTCCTTTGACGCATCCTGATCCAACATAAGCCGGTAATTCTGCGCCTGGATCTGCTATGATTGGGCATCTAAAGCGGCCGCTCTTTGCTACGTGTTGAGCTTGCGTTGGTTTACCTTGAAGAGGAAAGGGTGATGCAGCAATAGTAGTGTAAGTATTTCCCTCAGTTTTTGAGAACCAAGGTATCAATCCAGTAGGAGGCTCCTCAAAAGTCCTACGCACCTACACAAACAAACAAAGAACTCGCAACCAACGCAATAAAGGGGTTGTCAATCCCTTCACAGCCACTTGAGATAGTGAGGTCTGATAGAGATAGTATGATAAGATAAATATATTTTTGATATTTTATAATATAGATGCAAAAGGTAAAGATGCAAATAAAAGTAGATTGGAAGCAAATATGATCAGAGATATACCCGGGGGCCATAGGTTTCACTAGAGGCTTCTCTCAAGATAGCATAAGTATTACGGTGGGTGAACAAATTACTATCGAGTAATTCATAGAAAAGAGAATAATTATGATATTATCTAGGCATGATCATGTATATAGGCATCACGTCCGTGACAAGTACACCGACTCCTGCCTGCATCTACTAGTATTACTCCACACATCGACCGACTCCTGCCTGCATTTACAGTATTAAGTTCATAAGAACAGAGTCACGCCTTAAGCAAGATGACATGATGTAGACGGATAAACTCATGCAATATGATAGAAACCCCATCTTTTTATCCTCGATGGCAACAATACAATGCGTGCCTCGCAACCCTTTCTGTCACTGGGTAAGGACACCACAAGATTGAACCCAAAGCTAAGCACTTCTCCCATGGCAAGAAAGATCAATCTTGTAGGCCAAACCAAACTGATAATTCGAAGAGACTTGCAAAGATAACTCAATCATACATAAAAGAATTCAGAGGAAATTCAAATATTTCTCATAGATAAACTTGATCATAAACCCACAATTCATCGGATCTCGACAAACACACCGCAAAAAGAGTTTACATCGAATAGATCTCCACAAGAGAGGGAGAGAACATTGTATTGAGATCCAAAAAGAGAGAAGAAGCCATCTAGCTAATAACTATGGAACCGAAGGTCTATGGTAAACTACTCACAACTCATCGGAGGGGCTATGGTGTTGATGTAGAAGCCCTCCATGGTCGATTCCCCCTCCGACGGAGCGCCGGCGAAGGCTCCAAGATGGGATCTTGTGGATACAGAAGGTTACGGCGGTGGAAATTGTGTTTCGTTGGTTCCCTGGATGTTTTTGGGGTACGTAGGCTTATATAGGAGGAAGGAGTACGTCGGTGGCCGCCCGAGGGGCCCACGAGACACGGGGGCGCGCCTTGTAGGGGGGCGCGCCCTACCCTCTCGTGGCCGCCTTGGCTGCTTCTTGACTTGTACTCCAAGTCCTCTAGATCACGTTTTTTGCAAAAATCTTGCTCCTGAAGGTTTCATTCCGTTTGGACTCCGTTTGATATTCTTCTTCGAAATACTGAAATAGGCAAAAAAACAGCAATACGGGTTGGGCGTCCCGTTAGTAGGTTAGTCCCAAAAATGATATAAATGTGTAAAATAAAGCCCATAAACATCCAAAAGGGGTAGTATAATAGCATGGAACAATAAAAAACTATAGATACGTTGGAGACGTATCAAGCATCCCCAAGCTTAATTCCTGCTCTTCCTCGAGTAGGTAAATGATAAAAACAAAATTTTTGATGCGGAATGCTACCTAGCATAATTCTCAATGTAATTTTCTTTATTGTGGCATGAATGTTCAGATCCAAATGATTCAAAATAAAAGTTCATATTGATAAAAGAAATAGTAACACTTAAAGCATACTAATCAAAGTAATCATGTCTTCTCAAAATAACATGGCAGAAGAAAGTTCATCCCCACAAAAATCATATAGTTAGGCTATGCTTCATTTTCGTCACACAAAGATGTTCCCAACTTCTATACCCCCGATAACAAGCCAAGCTATTGTTTCATACTTAAATAATCTCAAAACAATTCAACCTTCATGCAATACATGAGCGTGAGCCATGGATATAGCACTATGGGTGGAATAGAATATAATGATGGGGATTGTCTGGAGAAGACAAAAAAGAGAAAGTCTCACATTGATGGGGATAATCAACGGGCTATGGAGATGCCCATCAATTGATGTCAACATGAGGAGTAGGGATTGCTGTGCAACGGATGCACTAGAGCTATAGATGAATGCTCAACAAAAGAAAACTAGTGGGTGTGCATCCAACTTGCTTGCTCACGAAGACCTAGGGCATTTGAGGAAGCCCATTGTAGGAATATACAAGCCAAGTTCTATAATGAAAAATTCCCACTAGTATGAAAAGACAACTTATGAGACTCACTATATGAAAAACATAGTGCTACTTTGAAGCACAATATATGAGACTCACTACATGAAGAACAAAGTGCTACTTTGAAGCACAAGTGTGGAAAAATGGATAGTAACATTGCCCTTTTTCTTTTTTTTCTTTTTTTCTTTTTTCTTTTCTTTTTTTTGGGCCTTTCTCTTATTTTCTTTTGGAATTTCTTCTTTTTTCTTTTTTCTTTTTGGGCAATGCTCTAATAATGATGATCATCACACTTCTATTGATTACAACATATGAATTACAACTCGAACTAGAACAAGATATGACTCTATATGAATGCCTCTGGAGGTGTACCGGGATGGTGCAATGAATCAAGAGTGACCTGTATGAAAAATTATGCATGGTGGCTTTGCCACAAATACGATGTCAACTACATGATATGCAATGGCAATATGACAAAAGTAAAGTATGTCATGATGATGATGAACGGAACGGTGGAAAGTTGCATGGCAATATATCTCGGAATGGCTATGGAAATGCCATAATAGGTAGGTCTGGTGGCTGTTTTGAGGCAGATATAAGGAAGTTTATGTGTGATAGAGTGTATTGTATCATGGGGTTTGCATGCACTGGCCAAGTTTGCACCAACTCTCAAGGTGAGAAAGGGCAATGCGCGGTACTGAAGATGCTAGCAATGGTGGAAAGGTAAAAGTGCGTATAATCCATGGACTCAATATTAGTCAAAAGAACTCATATACTTATTGCAAAAAATTAGAAGTACTCAAAACTCAAGTACTACGCACATGCTCCTAGGGGGATAGATTGGTAGGAAAAGACCATCGCTCGTCCCCGACCGCCACTCATAAGGATGCACAAGCCAGGTACACCTCATGTTTCAAATTTGTTACACAACTTTAACCTTGCGTGCATGCTACGGGACTTGCTAACTTCAACACAAGCATTCTTTAGATTCATAATCACCCAACTAGCATGAATTTAATATCACTACCTCCATATCTCAAAACAATTATCAAGTATCAAATTGATCATAGCATCCAATTCACTTCCTATGATAGTTTTTATTATACCCAACTTGGATGCCTACCATTCTAGGACCAATTTTATAACCATAGCAAATACCATGCTGTTTTAAAAGACTCTCAAAATAATATAAGTGAAGCATGAGAGACTAGAAATTTCTACAAAAATAAGCCACCGCCGTGCTCTAAAAGATATAAGTGAAATACTAGAGCAAAAACTATCAAGCTCAAAAGATATAAGTGAAGCACATAGAGTATTCTAGCAAATTATAATCAAGTAGGATTCTCTCAAAAGGTGTGTACAGCAAGGATGTTTGTGCTAAACTAAAAAGCAAGTACTAATATAATACACGACGCTCCAAGAAAGCGAATAAAAATATAGCTCTAAGTAAAGTTACCAATGAACGAAGACGAAAGAGGGGATGCCTTCCCGGGGCATCCCCAAGCTTAGGCTTTTGGCTATCCTTGAATATCTTGGGGTGCCATGGGCATCCCAAAGCTTAGGCTTTTGCCACTCCTTATTCCATAGTCCATAAAAGCTTTACCCAAAACTTGAAAACTTCACAACACAAAACTCAACAGGAAATCTTATAAGCTCCGTTAGTGAAAGAAAACAAAACCACCGCGTAAGGTAGTGTAATGAACCCATTCTTTATTTATTTTGGTGTTAAACCTACTGTATTACAACTTCTCTATGGTTTATGAACTATTTTACTAGCCATAGATGCATCAAAATAAGCAAACAACACACAAAAAACAGAATCTGTCAAAAACAGAACAGTCTGTAGCAATATGTAACTAACGCAAACTTCTGGAACATTAAAAATCTTACCAAAATAGAAAGTCATGGACAATTTTTCTATTGATCATAATCAAAAAGAATCAACGCAAAATCACGTCTCTGTGTTTTAACAAAACTAAATTCGTGTGCGCAAAGTTTCTGTTTTTCAGCAGAATCAAATCAACTATCATCATAGGTTATCCTATAGGTTTTACTTGGCACAAACACTAATTAAAAGATAAAAACACATCTAAAAATAAGGTAGATGCAAAATTTATTACTAAACAGGAAAAAAAAATACAAAGAAAATTGGGTTGGCTCCCAACTAGCGCTATCGTTTAACGCCCCTAGCTAGGCATAAAAGCGAAGATAGATCTAAGTAGTGCCATCTTTGACACTAAATTCATAAGTAGCTCGCATGATAGATTCATAAGGTATTTTGACTTTCTTTCTTGGAAAGTGCTCATTGCCTTTCTTTAATGGAAATTGGAATCTAATATTCCCTTCCTTCATATCGATAATCGCGCCAATCGTTCTAAGGAAAGGTCTACCAAGAATAATAGGGCAAAAAAGATTGCAATCTATATCAAGAACGATAAAATCTACGGGCACCAAATTTGTATTTGCAACAATGAGAACATCATTGATCCTTCCCATTGGCTTTTTAATGGTGGAATCCGAAAGGTGCAAATTTAAAGAGCAATCATCAAGATCATGGAAACCTAGAATATCACATAAAGTTTTCGGAATCGTGGAAACACTAGCACCCAAATCACACAAAGCAAAACACTCATGATCTATAATTCTAATCTTTATAGTAGGTTCCCACTCATCATTAAGTTTTCTAGGTATAGAAACTTCCAAATTAAGTTTTTCATGATAAGATTGCATCAAGGCATCAACGATATGTTTGGTAAAAGCTTTATTTTGACTATAAGCATGAGGAGAATTAACGACGGACTGCAACAAGGAAATACAACCTTCTAAAGAACAATTATCATAATCAAATTCCTTGAAATCCGAGATAGTGGGTTCAATACTATTTAAACTCGTGACCTCTCCAATCCCACTTTTACCAAATTTAGCATCAAGATCTAAAAACTCTGAATTCTTGGGACGCCTTCTAGGTAAAGTTGACTCATCATCAGTCCCATAATTATCAAGATTCATATTGCAAAACAAAGATCTAACAGGAGACACATCAATAACTTTAAGATCTTCATCATTATTTTCATGGAAACTAGAAGAACACGCCTTTACAAAGCAATCTTTCTTAGCACGCAATCTAGCGGTTCTTTCCTTGCACTCATCAATGGAAATTCTCATGGCTTTGATAGACTCATTGATATCATGCTTAGGAGGAGAAGATCTAAGTTTAAGAGAATCAACATCAAGTGAAAGTCTATCAATGTTCCTAGCCAAATCATCAACTTTGAGCAATTTTTCTTCAAGCAAAGCATTAAAATTCTTTTGGGAGATCATAAATTATTCACACTATTCTCAAAATCATAGGGCATATTATTAAAATTACCATAAGAGTTATTGTAGGAATTTCCATTATTATTAGAGGAATTACTAGGGAACGGTCTAGAATTAAAGTTTCCTCTATAAGCATTGTTTCCAAAACTATTCCTGCCAACAAAATTCACATCCATAGATTCATTATTATTCTCAATCAAGGTAGACAATGGCATATCATTGGGATCAAGAGGAGTGTTTTTAGTAGCAAACAATTTCATAAGTTCATCCATCTTTCCACTCAAAACATTGATTTCTTCTATAGCATGCACTTTTTTACTAGAAGATCTTTCGGTGTGCCATTGAGAATAATTAGCCATAATATTATCAAGAGGTTTTGTAGCATCTCCTAACCTGATTTCCATAAACGTGCCTCCCGCGGAGAGGTTTGTAGAAGAAAAGTTCAAACCGGCATAAATTTTTTGTATGATCATCCATAAATTCAAACCATGAGTAGGGCAATTGCGAAGCATCAATTTCATTCTTTCCCAAGATTGGGCAACATGCTCATGATCAAGTTGTTTAAAATTCATAATTTCGTTCCTAAGAGTGATAATCTTAGCAGGAGGAAAATAGTTAGAGATAAAAGCATCTTTGCACTTGTTCCAAGAATCAATACTATTTTTAGGCAAAGACGAAAACCAAACTTTAGCACGATCTCTAAGTGAGAACGGAAATAACTTCAATTTAAAATTATTGTTATCCGTATCTTTCTTCTTTTGCATATCACACAAATCAACAAAGTTGTTTAGATGAGTAGCGGCATCTTCACTAGGAAGGCCAGCGAATTGATCTTTCATAACAAGATTCAGCAAAGCAGTATTGATTTCACAAGACTCAACATCATTAAGAGGAGCAATCGGAGTACTAAGGAAATCATTATTATTGGTATTCGAGAAATCACACAATTTGGTATTATCTTGTGCCATGGCAACAAGTAATTCAACACACAAGCAAATAGAAAAAGGCAAGCGAAAGAGAGAGGAGAAGATTGGGAAAGAGAGGGCGAATAAAACGGCAAGGGTGAAGTGGGGGAGAGGAAAACGAGAGGCAAATGGAAAATAATGTAAATGCGAGGGAGATGGGTTTGTGATGGGTACTTGGTATGTCTTGACTTGAGCGAAGACCTCCCCGGCAACGGCGCTAGAAATCCTTCTTGCTACGTCTTGAGCTTGCCTTGGTTTTCCTTGAAGAGGAAAGGGTGATGCAGCAATAGTAGCATAAGTATTTCCCTCAGTTTTTGAGAACCAAGGTATCAATCCAGTAGGAGGCTCCTCAAAAGTCCCACGCACCTACACAAACAAACAAAGAACTCGCAACCAACGCAATAAAGGGGTTGTCAATCCCTTCACGGCCACTTGCGAAAGTGAGGTCTGATAGAGATAGTATGATAAGATAAATATTTTTTTGATATTTTATAATATAGATGCAAAAGGTAAAGATGCAAATAAAAGTAGATTGGAAACAAGATAGCATAAGTATTACGGTGGGTGAACAAATTACTGTCGAGCAATTGATAGAAAAGCGAATAATTATGAGATTATCTAGGCATGATCATGTATATAGGCATCATGTCCGTGACAAGTAGACCAACTCCTGCCTGCGTCTACTACTATTACTCCACACATCGACCGACTCCTGCCTGCATCTAGAGTATTAAGTTCATAAGAACAGAGTAACTCCTTAAGCAAGATGACATGATGTAGAGGGATAAACTCATGCAATATGATATAAACCCCATCTTTTTATCCTCGATGGCAACAATACAATACGTGCCTCGCAACCCTTTCTGTCACTTGGTAAGGACATCGCAAGATTGAACCCAAAGCAAAGCACTTCTCCCATGGCAAGAAAGATCAATCTAGTAGGCCAAACCAAACTGATAATTCGAAGAGACTTGCAAAGATAACTCAATCATACATAAAAGAATTCAGAGGAGATTCAAATATTTCTCATAGATAAACTTGATCATAAAACCCACAATTCATCGGATCTCGACAAACACACCGCAAAAAGAGTTTACATCGAATAGATCTCCACAAGAGAGGAGGAGAACATTGTATTGAGATCCAAAAAGAGAGAAGAAGCCATCTAGCTAATAACTATGGACCCGAAGGTCTATGGTAAACTACTCACAACTCATCGGAGGGGCTATGGTGTTGATGTAGAAGCCCTCCATGGTCGATTCCGCCTCCGACGGAGCGCCGGCGAAGGCTCCAAGATGGGATCTCGCGGATACAGAAGGTTACGGCGGTGGAAATTGTGTTTCGTTGGCTCCCTGGATGTTTTCGGGGTACGTAGGCTTATATAGGAGGAAGAAGTACGTCGGTGGCCGCCTGAGGGGCCCATGAGACAGGGGGGGGCATGCCCTGTAGGGGGGGGGCGCCCTACCCTCTCGTGGCCGCCTCGGCTGCTTCTTGACTTGCACTCCAAGTCCTCTGGATCATGTTTGTTCCAAAAATCACGCTCCCAAAGGTTTCATTCCGTTTAGACTCCGTTTGATATTCCTTTTCTTTGAAATACTAAAATAGGCAAAAAAACAGCAATACGGGCTGGGCCTCCGGTTGGTAGGTTAGTCCCAAAAATGATATAAATGTGTAAAATAAAGCCCATAAACATCCAAAAGGGGTAATATATAGCTTGGAACAATCAAAAATTATAGATACGTTGGAGACATATCACTCTTCAGTCATCCTGACCTCCTCAGCCGCCAAGTCCGCCTTGGCCTGAGTTATCTGATCCTTTAGTTTTGTAACATCCGCATTATGTTGATCTTGTGTCTTCGGGGTAACTGCCATGGTCAACAACGTCGTCAAAGCATCCAGCAAACCGGCAAGAACTTGAGCCGGCCAGCGCGCGGGGCCTCCTGCCGCGGCTGCCGATCCGGAAATCATTGCTGTTGTAGATGAAGATTGCACGGTGGGCTGCGTACCAGCCATGAAGATTGCAACCCGGTTTGGCGGTTCAAAGGGGCCCGGAATACTGTCGCCATCAGAATATCCCTCAATCCGGCCATCTTGCAATTGGTACAGTGACTCGGTTTCGCCAGTGGATGATTCACCATCTGAGTAGATGGTCGTCTCACTGGCGGATATCGGTTCAGATTCCGTACCATGGATGAACGCTACGAACGCACGCTTCATGGCAGGCTGAACCTGGGCAGGACTTGCACGCTGAGCCGTTTCGACGAGGTCAGTGGAGATGTCCGGCTCAGGGCCCGGTTCGCCAATGAAAACGTGAATTTCGCCAAAGGGGACCCGGTACCCGTACTCGATTGAGCCGGCCTCGGGGCTCAAGCCTGCGTCGTCGATGTAGAGCTTGCTGCGACGACTCTTGGTCATCCGGCCAACCGCGTACCCTTTGAGTCCTTCAAAGTTGCCCTTTGATAACTCGAAACCATCGTGCGATAGCCCCTCGGTGGGCGCCAACTGTCGTGGAATTAACACGTCAGATGTCCTAGCAGAAGGACTTAGTCGTGGAGCCATCACAACGAGATTAGCTTAAAGGGGTTAAATCGGAACAAAGGACACATGAAGTTTATACTGGTTCGGCCCCTTGCGGTGAAAGTAAAAGCCTACGAGACAGTTGTTGTGGGATTGATTGATCTCGATGAGCATGGAGCGAATCCGCTTTACCTATCTCTCGAGTTGTTGTTTCTTGTCCTTGAACCGCCGCTGGGTCGTCCCTTTATATACACAGGTTGACGCCTGGCCGGTTTACATAATCCCGAGGCCAGCTCATACAAGTGTCCGGCTTGGTCTCTTCCCTTCCCTAACTTACAATACAAGTTATACAACTATGGCGGTTTACAACTATGGTCCCTAATCCGCCATTGGGCTCCGGGCCTCTAAGCTTTAACAGTAGAATGCCATACTCCTTGTCTTCATGGGCTTCAATATAGATGAGCGTAAACCGGCCCCTCCTGGGCGGCTTACACTCAGTAGTTATATCGCCAACAATTAGTACAATGTAAAGGTAGCAGATAGCAGGTCGGTGAGAAATAAATGACGGGAAACATACGATAGCTCTACAACATGCATGGCACACTAAATTACTACTGGATTCTATGAAAATAACAGTCGACCGAAAACAAATAGGTCAGTCCATTTTTTCTGCACCGTCCGATGTACAAAGAATGGGCAGATTGCCTTCATCTACCTCCAGCCAGTCAGTGCTGACGATCTTCCTCGAAATGCCAGTGACCACCAGCCCGGTCCCCTTCCTGCACCTTCCCCTCGACCTCACCGCACCACCATGCTTGGCACCGCCCCCGGACATCCATTCAAGCCCCGCCGACCTCCAGATCGGGCGCAAGCAGCTCCTGCACCCCACACCCCTATGATAGACACCGATGAGCCGCTTACCTGGCGAACAGGTGGACTAGGTGCTCCGCGCACCTAAGCGGGTGCTGCTTCTTTTAATTGTGGTTTGACTGACCCTGAATTAAAATCCAGGCGGGCTACTGACCTTGTGCATTTAGTATCACGAAGAAGATGCAGTAAGAAGAGCTCAACTAGTTTATTTCATGGGATGAATACGGTGTGAGCAGAGACGTAAGATTTGCACGAATAAGGGAAGAGGAGTATCTCTTTCTGCTGGCAGTGATGTGTCCTCCTTCTGTTTTTCCAACAATCTTCTTGTGGTTTGCTGGAAGAGAAGTTATGGAGGACGGTGGAGCCTTGGACGAACCCATGGCCAAGTTGTTGAGTGTGGTGCGGTGGCTGTCTGTCGGTGGCGGGGAACCAGATCCGAGGCGGCGAACGACGGCGTCGCGGGAACAGCTCCGGTGCAGTGGATGGTTGTGACAGTGGAGTGGCAGCAATGAGGCGTGGGACGGCGTGGTCGGAGTGGTTCTGGTACGGCGCACGTCGGCGTCGGTGTCGTTGAGGTAGCTCTGCTTCTGCTTCAGCTACTAAGTCCTTGAGGGCGTTGCGGTTGCGGTTGCGTTGGACGACGACGTCGGGGTACCGGCTCCGGCGTGATGGAGGAGGGCTGCGGTGGATTGGGCGCTATGGGGTGGAGGACGGAGAAAGCTGGGGTTTCGCGCCTGGTGGAGAGGGCGTTTTGGTGCCCACGGAGTATGAATGCGGAAACAGAGGGAGGCGGGGAACTAAGGGGGAACAATGTTTCGGTTTGGGATGCGCTTGTTTGAAATTTGGGGAAAGTGACAAACTTTGCCCCCATCTAAGATTTTGGACATATTGCGGGTTGGGGGTAGGACAGTAATCTCAGGTGTCCCAAATGTGGGTGGGATAGATTTTAGCCGAGCGCATGGGTGTTTAGGGGCCCACGGCGTAGGAATGCTTCTCGGAGGCGGTTGAGATTGGCGTCTTGGTGAAGTTACAAACCTACCCCGGTTTAGACCTTTGGACATAGGGCTGATAGGCTACACGGGCCAGAGTCAGGACATTAATTTCCTACCACCAAACATTAGTCTCGCACGGTTTCGGGTGACCAAAGGCCTATTTGGCGCTTCGTTCAATATTTGGGAGCAGAAGCATTAACGTTGTCGGTTCTCTTGAACTGAACTTTCAGGATTTGTCAAACTTCACAAATCTTTACTCTTGAAAATCCTAAAGCTACGATTAGTTTGGAATGGAGGGGGTACATTTGAATATACATTGTACACGAGAATATATTAAAAAATATGCAACTTACCTCTGTTCATGCATGGTTCCAGATATAATCTCCTTGGTTGCAAAACAAAGTTAGACATGTGTATGAATATATATAGCATGTTCAAACGCACAACAAAGATTGATGCCCCCTTTTACATCTGATTTACAAATGCCATTATCTCGGGTTCAAATAGCTGAATGCACTTCCTATGAATTCGAATCTTCGAAACCCCCTTTATGTTGAATTCGACATGTATTCTATTCCGTAGCTAGCAATTTGGAATGTATCCATGCAAGTGACGAATGTAAAAAGTGCTTCACACTAACAACATGGAGTGCACTAATTAATGTTTATATATGAATTTCAAAAGCATCCATTGCCTGCATTTCAAACCGCTCTCACTCTATGGATCGATAATATGAAATAAACACATGCACATGCTAGAATTCAATAGAGTATGGGTGTCTGGTAAACCGATTTTCGTCCATACGCAATTTGCAAAAATCATGATCTCATCCAAAAATAATAATGCCATTTATATTTTAATTTAATGCGTAGAACCGCCTTTTACACATAGATGCATGATGCCCCCGGCCCGTTCTAACAAACGCGCTATATATCTGTCTATCTAACGCATAAGTGCACACACTTTATATGCATCGGCGTTTCTCTTTCACACATGCTCACAATCTCTCTCGGGGTGTCGGGGTGTCTCACGCACATGCTCTCTCTGTATCTCTATCTCTCTTTCTGACTACTATGTACCACTCTTTTCACTAATCTCAGTTGGAAAACACTATTTCTCTCACATGCATATATACACACGCACGGTCTCTACTAGTCCTCTATACGCACATATATGTGCCTACATGTCTCCCGCATGCACATTATCTTTAGGCCTCTATCGCACACATTGCGCCTACCCCCCAGACACACCTCTCCCTTAGTAGTTGGCAGATATGATTCCATCATATCATTCGGTAGGATATCCCTGACTGTTAGGCTGGATGGTAATACGAGGCAAAGTTTTACCCTAGTTCGGACACTTGTAGTTGAGGAAAAAGCCTACTCCTGGTACTGTATATTAGTGATAGGGGTGTGTACAAAATACATGTGAATACCAGGCATTGTGCGTGTGTGTATACTATCGACGAACTAGCCCCCAAGCTTCTATAACATACTCGGGTCCTAGGGTTACAAATCATATATAGTCGGCTTATCACCAGTGGGGATAGAGTCCTCCCTGACTCTAGTAGTTTCGTGTTGTACGCCGAGTCCTCCACATGGGTCTTTGTGGCGTAGGTCCAACCTATGTGGCGTAGGATGGAACCGACCCATCAGTCCTCATGTTGACCCACCACAACTAGAAATGATGTGCCCACCACACCACACAAGAAATCGACCACTAAGAAAATAAGCATATACAATAGTACAATGTTATACGGGAAAGTTAATTGCATGGTGCATCCAAAAATATTTGTTCTGCATTGTGAATGTTTATATATTCTCCTAAAATATTAGTCACGAGAAAGAGAAATGAAGGGAATATCACTCCTTGAATCCACTGGACACCCCCTCTTTCTACACCACTTTCACGTACGCACACAAACTATCTCTCGACCCTCTAAAAGTATGCATGCCCACGACACATTCACGCGTGACGATCACTGTATCTCAAGCTAAAGCACTATACAGTCACTGGACTTCAAATAATGCTCATTACGGTCACCGTATACATTCTCGTGGTGATCATACGGTATCTAGCTCATGATACATCTTCGTATTTTCTTGATGACATTGACGGACTTTGCATTTGATGCGTGCTCCATATTTTGTTGATGACACTTATGGTCATTGTATTTGAAGCGAAAGCACGATATGGTCACTGGACTTCAGAATAAGCTCATCACGGTCACCACATACATTTTGTCGTGCTAACCAACATGTCGTTGGATGGTTAGGAGGACAGTGGTTTCTCGAGCCCACCAGGGTTAAAGTCCCGGTGCTCGCATTTTTCCTGGGTTAATTTCAGTATTTTCTGGTGATGTGCGTTCAGTGGGAGGAGACGTTCCACTCGACTACGAGGCACCTATGGTGACTTCGTAAAATCTCAAGATCATATGCTGGCTCACTCTCTCGAAGGTGCTCATAGTGGTAGGGTCTGCGTGTGTGCGCTTATACCGGTGAGTGCTTGCGCGTATATATGAGCCCTTGCATCTATACCGTGTTAAAAATATACATGTCATGATTATACGTCACTGGCTCACCCATACAACTCCATATTTTGTTGATGACACAATCAATTGACTAGTCAAACGTTCCATGTGGTGCAACTAGTGTTGCACCATCGGGGCGCATAACCGTGGGGCCCACCTGTCAGCCCATATATGAAAGAAAGAAATGGTAGTTTGAGTCTGTACTGTGTTAATAAAATACATTTTAGGGTGATCATACGGTCACTGGCTCACCATACACTCAGTAATTTGTTGATGACACTATTAATTGACCAATCAAACGGTCCACATTCAGCAGTGCACATTACCATAGGGCCCACCCGTCAGCGCATATATGAAGGACATAAATGGTAATAAATTAGTGGTCCGTGGGTATTCGAAGTCGTGAGACCTCTGGTTGGTGGTCGCCGGTGGTGGGGGGCGCGTTGATTGGGCGGTGGGGTGGGGATCGCCTGAGAAAAAGCTCGGTGCGGGGGCAGCCTAGAGGGATGGCCGGTGCAGTGGCGGACCGGCGGTGTGGAGTGGTTTCGGGGCGGGCAGGGCGGCATGGCGGCGGGGGCCGGCGGTTCGGCCAGTGGTGGCTGGCGGCTCAGGGGGGTGGAGTTTCATGATAAACTACATGCCCTTGATTTTGTATCCAACGGCTGGAAAATCTAATGACCAGAGATGAAAAAGTCAGTCGACTAATGTGTAGCCTCACCCCGCACGTACACATGAATGCACGTAGGACATGCACGCATGCAGGCGTGCAACACAGACATGTACACATAACGAACACACGCACGCATGCAGGCGTGCAATACTGACACGTACACATGCACTCATGAACACATGCACGTACGCACACATGCATGCAACACTGAAACGTACCCTTGCACACATGCAACACTCGCATTCCTGCATGCACATAGCACACGACGGAAGACACACGCTCAACCTATACGTGCATGCACCCTTTGTTAAGGACATGGATTGTTACGGGTATTAATCAATCTTATCTGTGATAAGAAGAACATTGATGTTTGCAGCGGTCTTTAGGAATCACAATGTACCGAACGGGCTATCAATATAGTAGGCTTATCTACATGAAAAAGATGACATCACACTCAATGAACAATCATCGGTTTATGAAATGCCCGCTTCTGACCGCCCTGGCCCACCAAAGGTTCCTCTGCTGTGCTCTGCCTGCGTTGGGTCACTGACATGCAGGCCATGTACCCAAAGAGGCCACACGTCAGTGGAAGAATGGCGCGGTGTCCTACATCAGAGTCGAGGGCGCCACTCACTGCACGCCCGGCTGAACACGCCTCCTTGCCGCATTCAAACGCCTCCATGAAACCCGCCCGTGTGGAAGCCGAGAAACCCACTCTGGACACACGTCTGTTCATGACCAGGCCGGCATTAAACGCAATGCTGGCCGAGCTCCTCCCGCCCGCCATCTATTTAATCTCCTATTTAAACGAGGCCAAATGTCGGCCAAGAATCGCACACCTCCACCGCTCCCCTATCTCCTCCTTCACCATTTTGTCCACTCTTATAGTGGCTTACGAAGAGTAGTTATTCCACATCCAAGCTGGCTGGGTGGCCCGTCGAGCCCGCCGGATACGAGCTATGCAGCTCGCAGATCCACTTCCCTTCCCACGCCCGACGGAGCCAGTTGCCACCCCAAGCCGGTGCACAGTTCAGCAACTCGCCGCTCCAAGCTAGCTTGATGAGGAGCGTCGCACGGGCATCATTGTTGCCGTCCACGCTGCCGCGGTACCACGTCTCCCGTTTCTGTGGCTGAGACTTCCATGCCGGTGGCAGCGCCATGCAAGCAGCGACATAAGCCAGGTGCACGGAGAGCGAAGAGTCGGTGGCCACCGCCTCCGCGTCTGCCGGCATCATGGAGAAGAAGTAGAACAAGGGAGGCCGCCGCCGCTTGGGTCCCATGAAGGCCACCGCGGAGGCGACGCCGGCGTACACAGCAGGTGTCTTGCCGGATCCTTTTGTTGCGAGGACCTTCATCGACCCCGCATGGGCTCCACGGAAGCGGGGAAGCCCCCTTCCACCATCATCTTCAGCATCAACCAATGATATCACTTGGGCAGTGGGGAAGTGAGCCGTCCTTTGCGCTGAAGCATATACCTCCGAGGCTCCCGACGGTCCGGTGATCGTCCTGCCGGACATGAGGAACACAAATCGATCGGCGGGCGACCATTTAGGTCAGGTATTGTATACCCATGCTGTCCAGAACTAGCAGCGCGTAGTTCATTTGAATGTAATGAAATCCGTCATGTTAGTATGAAAATCCGGTATTTTATATGATTTCCGTCATTGTTTATATGAAATATCGCCGTGTTTGCATGAATTTCGTCCAGTTGGTTGAGTTGCTGTCATAATGTTTGGAGCTATGGTTGGATGGCGTAATTTGCGGGTCGCCAGTCGGTCTGCGGGCGGCTCAGGTGGCGTGGTGGGACAAAAAAACACAGCTCGTGCGAGCTCGTCTCCAACATGCGCGCTGGAGGATGCATGAGCACCCGAGCCATTCCTTGTTCATCGGTGGCAAAGGCACCGGTGGACAAAAGGGTCGCCAATATTTTGGCTACCCCAGGAAAGATCCAAACAGCCCCTCCCAACAGATTCAAATCCCTCGTTCGTTGTGGAATTTTGCCATGTGTTGTTTTCATGGACTAGCAAGATGCCCGTGCATTGCACGGAACATCAAGATGCATTTTTTTGCAAAACACCTGTTGTGATTGACCCATGCAGGAGTAATCCCATTTTGTAAAAACTACTCATATCTCGAGAATTTTATCGGATAAAGGGTATCTCGAGAATTTTATCAGACTCCATTTTTGTATACAAGGCCACAAACTCATATTACAGGTACCAAGGCAAAAATTAATGTATTCTAAGTCAATGTTGCAAGCCACCTTGTTTCCTTGTTTTCCGTATAAATTAATGTGTATTCTTCTCTTTCATGCACATCAAGCCAACGCTCACACTCCCGCATGCATGCAAGGGATAATTAATGTCCTCCTTTGCTAGTACTATGAGGCAAACACCATTAATATTGCATCGATTAGTCTTAGTGGCCTTGTATATCTGCAAATTGTAATTTTGATAGTGGCCTTGTATATAAAAATGGAGGGAGAAAGATGAGAGATAAGGTGAGCAGGAGTGGGGCGTGGTGGTGACTGGTGGTTGGACTGGGCGGAGGCATAGGGATGGACGGCGCATTATGTCTAGGTTTGTATCTCTCTCACACACACCCACGTAGGTGGGGGGCGTGCACGAAGAGAAGAGGTGCACGCACGGTGCACGTACTCCCGTCTCTTTCCCAACCACAGCCGCGCGGGTACACGGTGGAGCTCATTTCTGTACGAAAAGGCAGCCCACATGGTAATTTGACATGTGTACTGGTTGTCCACTTGATGGAGGGAGGATCTTCTACCACGGGTGAACAAACAAATTGCGACTTGACGCGTTATGTTAAAAAAGAGGCAAACCATGTGGGGCCTACCTTAGAGGCAAGGCTCTATACACTGGAGTACTTTTGATGTGTCATGTCAACTCGCAGATCAAGGAGAAGCTTGCTTAGTACGCCGTCTCCCCCGCCCACGGGCGCGGTGGCTCGCAGGATGAGGTGAATCTTGCTTACTAGTAGTAGTACTACTATACGCCTTACGCCCGCTCCCTCGCCCACGGGTGCGGTGGCTCGCATGATGAGGTGAATCTTGCTTACTAGTAGTAGTACTACTATACGCCTTACGCCCACTCCCTCGCCCACGGGCGCGGTGGCTCGCATGATGAGGTGAATCTTGCTTACTAGTAGTAGTACTACTATACGCCTTACGCCCGCTCCCTCGCCCACGCGCGCGATGGCTCGCAGGACGAGGAGAAAATTTTACTACTCCCTCCGTTTACTCCTCGTCCCTACTACCTTGGTTAGATAGATTATCATATTGTTTAGAATATATATGTCCTTTAGTACTCCCTCCATTTACTTATACAAGGCAACTATAAAAAAATACATTTTGCATCTATACAAGGCCACAAATAGTAATCGAGACAAAAGTTACTACTCCCTCCTTTCCAGTTTGTGGCTCAATTTCAAAATCTCTCCAGCCAAGGTAGACGGTGAGTGGTCGAATTAATTTTGTAGTTTGCACAAGTAATTAGTATGCTCGTTTTTCTCAAGAAGTTATGTCTACCGAGGCATTAATTAGAACGAATGCATGAATGACCACTAAATTTCCATGAACTTCTACATGCATTGGTGAGTTTTCCCTTGACATTGCTTGCATCGGGTGATCTAACGCACCTCAAAATCCAACATGTGATGGTACTAGTAGTAGTAGTAGAATTGAGACTTATAAAACAAAAAAATGAATGTTTTTTAGATGAGCCCTATAAATCCTAGTGAGTACGTACTCCGTAAAATCAGATTTTCCCAAAACTAAGTCGCTCAACCTTTATTTTCTTGTTTCCCTTCCTGCCTCCTTGCCTCGAACAGACTATGCCAAACTCCCCTGCCTGGCGCATGGGAAAAGACCCGCCCTCGCCTTTTTTAGTCCGGGTTTGTATTGATGGATCGCGCGAAGCAGCAAACACCCAAGCCGTGTCTTGTACTCCTCCGTCGATGCTTGCTTTCACAAATTATGTACTTCCTGTCGCCGACATGTGGGACATATAGAAACCGGTTAGACGTGTCAAGCACCAAATAACAGTGTAGAACAGCAGGGGGACGCACCCCAGTCATACCGCCCCAGTAGTAGTAATGCGCAATGAGACGTCAAATCACAATGCCGCACCTTCCCAAACGGATGAAGCAACCATTATTTCACACTTCGGTTCGCCATAATCTCAAACCACGTAGTATTGCTTGTTGGGGAACGTAGCAGAAATTCAAAATTTTCCTACGTGTCACCAAGATCTATCTATGGAGAGACCAGCAACGAGTAGAAAGAGAGTGCATCTACATACCCTTGTAGATCGCTAAGCGGAAGCGTTCAAGTGAACGGGGTTGATGGAGTCGTACTCGTCGTGATTCAGATCACCGATGATCCTAGTGCCGAACGGACGGCACCTCCGCGTTCAACACACGTACAGCTCGACGATGTCTCCCACGCCTTGATCCAGCAAGGAGAGAGGGAGAGGTTGAGGAAGACTCCATCCAGCAGCAGCACAACGGCGTGGTGGTGATGGAGGAGCGTGGCAATCCTGCAGGGCTTCGCCGAGCACCTACGGGAGAGGAGATGTGTCACGGGAGGGAGAGGGAGGCAACCAAAGGCCTTAGGTATGATTGCTCCTCCTTTTCCCCACTATATATAGGGGCAGGGGAGAGGGGGGAGGCGCAGCCTTGCCCCCTCCTCCAAGGAAGGGGTGCGGCTAAGGATGGGGAGGAGTCCATCCTCCCCAAGGCACCTCGGAGGTGCCTTCCCCCTTTAGGACTCTTCCCTTTTTCCTTTATCTTGGCGCATGGGCCTCTAGGGGCTGGTGCCCTTGGCCCATGTAGGCCAAGGCGCACCCCCTACAGCCCATGTGGCCCCCCGGGGCAGGTGGCCCCACCCGGTGGGCCCCCGGGACCCTTCCGGTGGTCCCGGTACAATACCGATAACCCCGAAACTTGTCCCGATGGCCGAAACAGGACTTCCTATATATAAATCTTTACCTCCGGACCATTCCGGAACTCCTCGTGACGTCCGGGATCTCATCCGGGACTCCGAACAACATTCGGTAACCACATACAAGCTTCCTTTATAACCCTAGCGTCATCGAACCTTAAGTGTGTAGACCCTACGGGTTCGGGAGACATGCAGACATGACTGAGACGTTCTCCGGTCAATAACCAACAGCGGGATCTGGATACCCATGATGGCTCCCACATGTTCCACGATGATCTCATCGGATGAAACACGATGTCAAGGACTTAATCAATCCCGTATTCAATTCCCTTTGTCTAGCGGTATTTTACTTGCCCGAGATTCGATCGTCGGTATCAAATACCTTGTTCAATCTCGTTATCGGCAAGTCACTTTACTCGTTCCGTAACACATCATCCCGTGATCAAATCCTTGGTCACATTGCGCATATGATGATGTCCTACCGAGTGGGCCCAGAGATACCTCTCCGTTTACACGGAGTGACAAATCCCAGTCTCGATCCGCATAAAACAATAGATACTTTCGGAGATACCTGTAGTGCACCTTTATAGTCACCCAGTTACGTTGTGACGTTTGATACACCCAAAGCACTCCTACGGTATCCAGGAGTTACACGATCTCATGGTCAAAGGAAGAGATACTTGACATTGGCAAAGCTCTAGCAAATGAACTACACAATCTTTTGTGCTAGTCTTAGGATTGGGTCTTGTCCATCACATCATTCTCCTAATGATGTGATCCCGTTATCAACGACATCCAATGTCCATAGCCAGGAAACCGTGACCATCTATTGATCAACGAGCTAGTCAACTAGAGGCTTACTAGGGACATATTGTGGTCTATGTATTCACACGTGTATTAAGATTTCCGGATAATACAGTTATAGCATGAATAAAAGACAATTATCATGAACAAGGAAATATAATAATAATACTTTTATTATTGCCTCTAGGGCATATTTCCAACAGTCTCCCACTTGCACTAGAGTCAATAATCTAGTTCACATTGTCATGTGATTAACACTCACAGGTCACATCGCCATGTGACTAATACCCAAGAGTTTACTAGAGTCAGTAGTCTAGTTCACATCACTATGTGATTAACACTCAATGAGTTTTATGTTTGATCATGTTGCTTGTGATAGAGGTTTTAGTCAATGGGTCTGAACCTTTCAGATCCGTGTGTGCTTTACAAATCTTTATGTCATCTCCTAGATGCAGCTACCACGCTCTATTTGGAGCTATTCCAAATAACTGTTCTACTTGCAACTATTCTAAATTGTTGCCCCATTGTACGTATCCGATATCTCTACTTAGAGCTATCCGGATAGGTGTTAAGCTTGCATCGTCGTAACCTTTACGACGAACTCTTTTACCACCTCCATAATCGAGAAAATTCCTTAGTCCACTAGTTACTAAGGATAACTTTGACCGCTGTCCTGTGAGCCATTCTTGGATCACTCTTGTACCCCTTGACTGACTCATGGCAAGGCACACTTCAGGTGCGGTACACAGCATAGCATACTGAAGAGCCTACGTTTTAAGCATAGGGGACGACCTTCGTCCTTTCTCTCTATTCTGCCGTGGTCGAGCTTTAAGTCTTAACTTCGTACCTTACAACTCAGGCAAGAACTCCTTCTTTGACTGGTCCATCTTGAACACCTTCAAGATCATGTCAAGGTATGTGCTCATTTGAAAGTATTATTAAGCATTTTGATCTATCCTTATAGATCTTGATTCTCAATGTTCAAGTAGCTTAATCCAGGCTTTCCATTGAAAAACACTTTCAAAATAACCCTATATGCTTTCCAGAAATTCTACATCATCTCTGATCATTAATATGTCAACAACATATACTCATCAGAAATCCTATAGTGCTCCCACTCACTTCTTTGGAAATACAAGTTTCTCATAAACTTTGTACAAACCCAAAATCTTTGATCGTCATCAAAGCATACATTCCAACTCCGAGATGCTCACTCCAGTCCTTAGAAGGATCGCTGGAGCCAGCATACCTTTTAGCATCCTTAGGATCGACAAAACCTTTCTGATTGTATCGCATACAACCTTTCCTTACGACTGGTAAGGAAACTCATTTTGACATCCATCTGCCAGATTTCATAAATGCAGCTTATGCTAACATGAATCTGACGAACTTTAAGCATCGCTACGGATGAGAAAATCTCATCGTAGTCAACTCCATGAACTTGTGAAAAACTTTTCGCCACAAGTCGAGCTTCATGGACGGTGACATTACCATCCACGTCCGTCTTCTTCTTAAAGATCCATTTATCTTAATGGCTTGCCGATCATCGGGCAAGTCCACCAAAGTCCATGGATCCGTTCTAGGATTTTATGGCCTCTAACCATTTGTAGGAATTCGGGCCCACCATCGCTTCTCCATAGCTCGTAGGTTCATTGTTGTCTAGCAACATGACTTCCAAGACAGGATTACCTTACCACTCCGAAGTAGTACGTGTCCTTGTCGTCCTACGAGGTTTGGTAGTGACTTGATCCGAAGTTTCATGATCAATATCATAAGCTTCCACTTCAATTGGTGTAGGTGCCACAGGAACAATCTTCCTGTGCCCTGCCACACACTAGTTGAAGAGACGGTTCAATAACCTCATCAAGTTTCCACCATCCTCCCACTCAATTCTTTCGAGAGAAACCTTTCCTCGAGAAAGGACCCGATTCTAGAAACAATTCATATTGCTCTCGGATCTGAATTAGGAGGTATACCCAACTGTTTTGGGTTTCCTATGAAGATGCATTTTATCCGCTTTGGGTTCGAGCTTATCAACCTGAAACTTTTTCATATAAGCGTCGCAGCCCCAAACTTTTAAGAAACGACAACTTAGGTTTCTCTAAACCATAATTCATACGGTGTCATCTCATCGGAATTACGTGGTGCCCTATTTAAAGTGAATGTGGTTGTCTCTAATGCCTAACCCCTAAACTATCGTGGTAATTCGATAAGAGACATCATGGTACGCACCATATCCAATAGGGTGCAACTATGATGTTCGGACACACCATCACACTATGGTGTTCCAGGCGGTATTAATTGCGAAACAATTTCCACAATATCTTAATTGTGTGCCAAAACTCGTAACTCAGATATTCATCTCTATGATCATATCATAGACATTTTATCCTCTTGTCACAATGATCTTCTACTTCACTCTGAAATTATTTGAACCATTCAACAATTCAGACTTGTGTTTCATCAAGTAAATATTCTCAACATCTACTCGAATCATCTGTGAAGTAAGAATATAACGATATTCACTGCATGCCTCAGCACTCATTGGACTGCACACATCAAAATGTGTTGCTTCCAACAAGTTGCTATCTTGTTCCATCTTACTGAAACCGAGGCTTTTCAGTCATCTTTCCCATGTGGTATGATTTGCATATCTCAAGTGATTCAAAATCAAGTGAGTTCAAACGGTCCATTTGCATGGAGTTTCTTCATGCATATATACCAATAGACATGGTTCGCATGTCTCAAACTTTTCAAAACGAGTGAGTCCAAAGATCCATCAACATGGAGCTTCTTCATGCGTTTTTATACCAATATGACTTACACAGCAGTGCCACAAGTAGGTGGTACTATCATTACTATCTTTTGGCATGAACATGTGTATCACTACGATCGAGATTCAATAAACCATTCATTTCAGGTGTAAGACCATTGAAGGTATTATTCAAATAAACAGAGTAACCATTATTCTCCTTAAATGAATAACCGTATTTCGATAGACATAATCCAATCATATCTATGCTCAACGCAAACACCAATCTCGATGGTAGAGGGAGCATACGATATTTGATCACATCAAACTTGGAAACACTTCCAACACATATCGTCAGCTCACCTTTAGCTAGTCTCCGTTTTATTCCCTAGCTTTTATTTCGAGTTACTAACACTTAGCAACCGAACCGGTATCTAATACCCTGGTGCTACTAGGAGTACTAGTAAAGTACACATTAACACAATGTATATCCAATATACTTCTATCGACCTTGCCGGCCTTCTCATCTGCCAAGTATCTAGGGTAATCCTGCTCCAGTGGTTGTTCCCCTTATTACAGAAGCACTTAGTCTCGGGTTTGGGTTCAACCTCGGGTTTCTTCATTGGTGCAGCAGCTGATTTGCCGTTTCATGAAGTATCCCTTCCTTCCCTTGCCCTTCTTGAAACTAGTGGTTTCACCAACCATCAACAATTGATGCTCCTTCTTGATTTCTACTTTCGCGATGTCAAACAACGCGAATACCTCAAGGATCATCATCTCTATCCTTGATATGTTATAGTTCATCACGAAGCTCTAGCAGCTTGGTGGCAATGACTTTGGGGAAACATCACTATCTCATCTGGAAGATCAACTCCCACTCGATTCAAGTGATTGTTGTACTCAGACAATCTGAGCACAAGCTCAACGATTGAGTTTTTCTCCCTTAGTTTGCAGGCTAAGAAAATCGTCGGAGGTCTTATACCTCTTGACGTGGGCACGAGCCTGAAATCTTAATTTCAGCCCTCGAAACATCTCATATGTTCCGTGACGTTTCGAAAACGTCTTTGGTGCCTCAATTCTAAACCGTTTAACTGAACTATCACGTAGTTATCAAAACGTGTATGTTCGATGTTCGAAACATCCACAAACGACGTTTGGGGTTCAGCACATTGAGCAGTGCATTAAGGACATAAGCTTTCTACTGTCCGCATAATCGCTACTTTCAACTTTCAACTATATTTTCTCTAGGAACATAACTAAAACAGTAGAACTACAGCGTGAACTACGACATAATTTGCAAAAGGTCTTTTGACTATGTTCAGGATAATTAAGTTCATCTTATGAACTCCCACTCAGATAGACATCCCTCTAGTCATCTAAGTGATTACATGATCCGAGTCAAACTAGGCCGTGTCCGATCATCACGTGAGACGGACTAGTCATCATCGGTGAACATCTTCATGTTGATCGTATCTACTATACGACTCATGCTCGACCTTTCGGTCTCCGTGTTCCGAGGCCATGTCTGTACATGCTAGGCTCGTCAAGTTAACCCTAAGTGTTTTCGCTGTGTAAAACTGTCTTACACCCGTTGTATGTGAACGTAAGAATCTATCACACCCGATCATCACGTGGTGCTTCGAAACGACGAACTGTAGCAACGGTGCACAGTTAGGGGAGAACACTTCTTGAAATTTTAATGAGGGATCATCTTATTTACTACCGTCGTTCTAAGCAAATAAGATGTATAAACATGATAAACATCACATGCAATCAAATAAGAGTAGTGACATGATATGGCCAATATCATATAGCTCCTTTGATCTTCATCTTCGGGGCTCCATGATCATCTTGTCACCGGCATGACACCATGATCTCCATCATCATCATCTCCATCATCGTGTCTTCATGAAGTTGTCACGCCAACGACTACTTCTACTTCTATGACTAACGCGTTTAGCAATCAAGTAAAGTAGTTTACATGGCGTTCTTCAATGACACGCAGGTCATACAAAAAATAAAGACAACTCCTATGGCTCCTGCCGGTTGTCATACTCATCGACATGCAAGTCGTGAATCCTATTACAAGAACATGATCAATCTCATACATCACATATATCATTCATCACATCCTTTGGCCATATCACATCACATAGCATACCCTGCAAAAACAAGTTAGACGTCCTCTAATTGTTGTTTGCATGTTTTACGTGGCTGCTATGGGTTTTTAGCAAGAACGTTTCTTACCTACGCAAAGACCACAACGTGATATGCCAATTGCTATTTACCCTTCATAAGGACCCTTTTCATCGAATCCGATCCGACTAAAGTGGGAGAGACAGACACCCGCCAGCCACCTTATGCAACTAGTGCATGTTTGTCGGTGGAACCGGTCTCACGTAAGCGTACGTGTAAGGTTGGTCCGGGCCGCTTCATCCCACAATACCGTCGAAACAAGATTGGACTAGTAACGGTAAGCATATTGAACAACATCAACGCCCACAACTACTTTGTGTTCTACTCGTGCAAAGAATCTACGCAATAGACCTAGCTCATGATGCCACTGTTGGGGAACGTAGCAGAAATTCAAAATTTTCCTACGTAACACCAAGATCTATCTATGGAGAGACCAGCAACGAGTAGAAAGGAGAGGAGAGTTTGCATCTACATACCCTTGTAGATCGCTAAGCGGAAGCGTTCAAGTGAACGGGGTTGATGGAGTCGTACTCGTCGTGATTCAGATCACCGATGATCAAGTGCCGAACGGACGGCACCTCCGCGTTCAACACACGTACAGCCCGGTGACGTCTCCCACGCCTTGATCCAGCAAGGGGAGAGGGAGAGGTTGAGGAAGACTCCATCCAACAGCAGCACAACGGCGTGGTGGTGGTGGAGGAGCGTGGCAATCCTGCAGGGCTTCGCCGAGCACCTACGGGAGAGGAGATGTGTCACGGGAGGGAGAGGGAGGCAACCAAAGGCCTTAGGTATGATTGCTCCTCCTTTTCCCCACTATATATAGGGCCAAGGGAGAGGGGGGAGGCGCAGCCTTGCCCCCT
Source organism: Triticum aestivum (assembly GCF_018294505.1). Taxonomy (NCBI): domain Eukaryota; kingdom Viridiplantae; phylum Streptophyta; class Magnoliopsida; order Poales; family Poaceae; genus Triticum; species Triticum aestivum. The sequence goes on from NC_057801.1 coordinate 244,486,621, forward strand.
CCTCCAAGGAAGGGGTGCGGCTAAGGATGGGGAGGAGTCCATCCTCCCCAAGGCACCTCGGAGGTGCCTTCCCCCTTTAGGACTCTTCCCTCTCCAAGTTTCCTTGCGCATGGGCCTCTTGGGGCTGGTGCCCTTGGCCCATGTAGGCCAAGGCGCACCCCCTACAGCCCATGTGGCCCCCCGGGGCAGGTGGCCCCACCCGGTGGGCCCCCGGGACCCTTCCGGTGGTCCCGGTACAATACCGATGACCCCGAAACTTGTCCCGATGGCCGAAACAGGACTTCCTATATATAAATCTTTACCTCCGGACCATTCCGGAACTCCTCGTGACGTCCGGGATCTCATCCGGGACTCCGAACAACATTCGGTAACCACATACAAGCTTCCTTTATAACCCTAGCATCATCGAACCTTAAGTGTGTAGACCCTATGGGTTCGGGAGACATGCAGACATGACCGAGATGTTCTCTGGTCAATAACCAACAGCGGGATCTGGATACCCATGATGGCTCCCACATGTTCCACGATGATCTCATCGGATGAAACACGATGTCAAGGACTTAATCAATCCCGTATTCAATTCCCTTTGTCTAGCGGTATTTTACTTGCCCGAGATTCGATCGTCGGTATCAAATACCTTGTTCAATCTCGTTATCGGCAAGTCACTTTACTCGTTCCGTAACACATCATCCCGTGATCAAATCCTTGGTCACATTGCGCATATGATGATGTCCTACCGAGTGGGCCCAGAGATACCTCTCCGTTTACACGGAGTGACAAATCCCAGTCTCGATCCGCATAAAACAATAGATACTTTCGGAGATACCTGTAGTGCACCTTTATAGTCACCCAGTTACGTTGTGACGTTTGATACACCCAAAGAACTCCTACGGTATCCAGGAGTTACACGATCTCATGGTCAAAGGAAGAGATACTTGACATTGGCAAAGCTCTAGCAAATGAACTACACGATCTTTTGTGCTAGTCTTAGGATTGGGTCTTGTCCATCACATCATTCTCCTAATGATGTGATCCCGTTATCAACGACATCCAATGTCCATAGCCAGGAAACCGTGACCATCTATTGATCAACGAGCTAGTCAACTAGAGGCTTACTAGGGACATATTGTGGTCTATGTATTCACACGTGTATTACGATTTCCGGATAATACAGTTATAGCATGAATAAAAGACAATTATCATGAACAAGGAAATATAATAATAATACTTTTATTATTGCCTCTAGGGCATATTTCCAACATTGCTTCTGCCTCAAGAGGGACACACACATTGCCTTGGTACATCATGACACGTGGGACCGCATGACAAGCCATGCTCCCCCGCTGATTGCTCGGTAAAATCACCTCATTTTTACTATACTTCCTCTGTATCGGTTTACATGGCATGCACGTCGTTCTAGGTTGAGAATTTAACTAGCTATATATGTGATGAACAGTATATGTTTAGAAACTACATCTTCTTAAGAATCCAATGATATACTTTTTGTGACATAGTAACTCATATTTAGTTCGTCAAATGGATGACCTAGAACTATGTGCGTGCCCTATAAACCGAGACGCCTAAAAAAACGAGACGGAGAGGGTAGTTCAGTACGTATCTTTTTAGATTAATATAGTCGGGATTCACCAAGGAGCAAAACCAAGTGGTAGGCTACTCCTGTCGTGTTAGCGTAGCAACTCAAGGGCTGTTTGGATTGTGACTATCTTTGCCATATATTGCCACATGATTTTTGCCACACTTGCCACACTTGCCTTAATTGAGTTTCTCAAATTTTTAGCCACACTTTGGCTTGCCTAAGGGAATCTTGCCACACTTTTGTGTCTATGACATGTGGGGCTCACTGCTCATAAAAAATCCTTGCCTTAGGTGTGGCTAGAACCAAACACCTACCTAACTTGGTCAAACTAGCCTAAGGTTAGGTGTGGCAAAGTGTGGCAAGGTGTGGCTAGGAAAAACAGCTCCTCAAGCAGGGTCAGTCCGCACACGAAATGGCGACACACTTAACAGGACCCCTTTGGCCGACATGTGCCTCATCCACAATCTTGTTCCACGTGCGATGCACCAAATTACAGTTCGGAGTAGCGGTTGGAATTGGAGGCACCCCAGTCGTAGCGCCGCAGTAGTAGAAAATGAGCGATGAGGGGTCAAATCACAAAGCCTCACCTTTCCTGCATTAAGCTGGACGGACAAAGCAACCATCTTTCACTCTAGGGCGCAAGAGCATAAAGAAAAGAGAAAACCAATGATGCGTGCGGCAGCTACCTAGGGCACCCTAGGGTAGGGGTCTCCACTACAGATCCTTTTTTTAAAGCGCCTCCACTACAAATCGGTTCTCCCTCATCCTCTTGAAGAACACCGATGATGCATGCAGTGGCAGGGTTTGTAGGAGTACTACGACGTGCGGGGCCATGTCGTAGTAAATGGGAGAGGGATTGAGTTCAAGTCGACACCTTAAATATGTGTGGGCCGCTTGGTTTTACGGGAACGAGGCAGCATTTTGGGTTCGGGGACCAGTGGAGATATAGTACGTACAATAAATTGCGGGCGTAGGTTCGACCGAAAAGGCAATGATGCATGGGCCCTGCATTTTGATATACCCGGGGCCACGTGAAATTTGCTAGTCTACTCAAAACTAGTAAGGTACACATGCATTGAACGCATGATATTTCGAAACCAAATTATGAATAAATACACACTATAACATGTAAATCTTTGAGTCATATATGCATGATGTACATGTTTGTTTAGTTCTTATACTTAATCTCATTCAAAATCAATTAGTTTTATAAAAATGTTAAGATTCATGGGGTTGTGCATTGTAAAGCATAAAGTAAAAAAACAAATAATGGCAATTCATTTAGAAGAAAAATCAATTATGATACGAAAGATTCTAGAACAAAGGAGAAGTGCTTGTGTTTTGAGGTTTGTGCATTATGCTTAAGTTCAACCTTGGAGTCTTCTAAATTGTACATGTGGCAGATCTGGTGGAATATTGATGATATCCGACGGCTAGTAGTGCTCGGATTTGCCATCTCTGCACTGTCGGATTAGCTTCATCTGGCGACCATCTTTCAAAGTTATTCGCACACTATATAGTTCTTATGCCATAGTTGCATGTCTTGGAAAAAAGCTACTAGTGGGTTGTACTAGCTATTTAGGAATAGAAGATGTATACATGGAAGTTGTAGGGAAAGAGATGACATGGAGTATCTCAATTCCTATGAGTAGGGATTGGAAAAGAGATGTCATTTGGTTCACATCATAGGAACTTTTCTATCGAATCTAGAGATGACATGTATCTCAATTCCTATGAGGAGGGATTAGAAAAGAGATGTAATTTGGTTCATATCATAGGAACTTTTCTATTGAATATACACTAATGTTTATTTTCCTTTGAAAATATGGCAGTATAGGAATCCATTCATATGAATCAAGTGGCTCTAAAGCTATAGAAATGATATCATGTTTATTTCCTTTGAAATGTGGAGTATATGAATCTATTCCTATGAACCAATTGGCTCTAAAGCAAAAAAATCCTATAAAAAGCATATCATATAGAGTTCCTATGATATTCCTCCACACCGAAGGATGGTTGAAATTGCTGCTGGTGATACGATGGTCTTTCTTTGTAGACTCCTCCCCCATCTTTATAGTTACCTCTCGAAGATGAATGAAATGATATATACATGGTATTCTACATGTGCAATTTGGTACATGAAAACTCAGTAAAAGTTTGCGAGGTTCGAATTTTGAATAAAGCTATATGCACTGCATTTTGGAACTGAGGGAGCATATGTTAGTTGCTAACACTCATGTGGAAGATTTGTGTGTAGGAGGAGTGTCTGTTCTGTTAAATGACATGGCAAAACTGACACTGTCGGATGCCGATCTAACGGTTCTTATAGCATTCGTGAGGAAAAGGCTTGTGGCGAATGTTTGTCGGATAATGATTTACGGACACATGCATTGCATTGATACGTGCAACCCTCTCTCTCATGCACACGCACCCTCACGAGTCACGACTCTCCCGAGTCCTCTCGCACCCACCGTCTATCTGCAGGTAGACACCGCACACATATGTGCTCTTCACACCCTACCCTTAGAACATCTAAAATACAAAAGACGTCGCGCACATTTTATTTTAGCTCACACATCACACACTTATACTATTACTCTTGTGGCAAACGTTCTTTGGGCATAGTATATTGTACTCTCACGAAGAGAAGCGGTGCATGCACGCACTAGTTCTCTCACACCCACTCGCGGGTACACGTAGGAGCGCATTTTTTGAAGCTGGTACAACAAAATCACACCACTATATATATAAGCAGGAACCTTAGCGCTTGCTTTACTAGGGTTCCTCTTGTTCACTCTCTCATGCTCTCCAGATCTAAGCAAGACATAGGTGGCCACACTCTCTCTCAGCTCATGGCTGGTCACAAATCCGGCCGGACAACCTCGACCGGGGCAGGGGTGTAGGTGCATCGTTCACGCTATCGTCAGCGGCGAGGGAGGAGACCAACGGCTGCCCGCGCGTCCTGATCGGCGGCCGTGCCGTTCTCTCCGAGAGAGTGCCGGCTCGGGAGGGCCTCCGACCCCTTCTTCCTCCCTGCATTATTGTGGCCAAGATGCGGCCTCCCTACGCCGTCTTTGCCACATGTCGACGACCCTCAGGTATATATTCCTTTGAAACCTGCCTTGCTCTACTACCCTAGCTCCCCACTTGGCTTTGTGTGGATCTTTCTCTACTTCTGTCCGCTGTTCCAAAGCCATCTAGACTTTTATTATTATTAGAAGTAAAGCTAGTTCACACAGTCGACTCTAAGAGTTGGTTCAAATAGGGAAGAGAGTGGGAAAGATGTAGCATGAATCTAGGACTTGGTTCTAAGAGGAAACGGGGGGAAGTAGTAGACACTGGCTACCCAACCGGTCTCTTGGTTGAAAAGACGTAGAAAGCATGGTGGATGGCGAAGGGTGGGGGGAAGTGGACCTATCTCTTGGTTGAAAAAGGAAAGAAAGTGACTGGTGTTGGGGGACAACGCAAATGAGAATGAGCAGGTCTAGATTTCCTGTGCTCGCATAGGAAAATGTCGCCGAGGAGATAAAAAATGGGACAAATGCAGACATGTTGCCTGAGTGTTTTCTCCTTTCGGCAACCACATCTGCCTCACCACTTTATGCCCCCTGCTGTCCCTACACCCATATTGCAACCATTAATGTAAAATCACATGAAGCATTAAGCAATGCCACCTAATGTCACCATAAGTAATGGTCTAGTGCCGTCGGTAAATTGAAGCAATGCCACCACCATTTTATGAAGTGCTTCCGTCTTGCTTTATTTCCCATGAATTGTGTTTTTGGAGTTACACTTAAATCTCACGCCGCTAACATTGCTTCATCCCAATGGAAGTGCACAAATTTGATTCCACATTTACTGACCATGTGCTAATCTCATGACAGTAATACTAGTGCTATTGTTTTGCATGTTAATCTAGTGGCAGTGTTGACGTGATGTGATGCTACTTACTTAAGGACACTTTCATACTATCAATCTAGTGCCAGTTATAACACAATAGATGCTGCTGTTAATCATACGCCACTGCCAATATTTGTCATTGTTTAAATAATTGTATTTTGTATTTGCGCAAACAGGGATGTATGTCTCTGTATCATTTCGGGATGTCTGTCTCCATATTGTTTCTATCTGCGCAATCAAAAGCAGACACCTCAGTTTTAGTAGAACTGCGCAAAATGAGATGGCTATCCCTCGCTATCATCTTCTAGGTATTCCTACATTTGTAGTTACTAGGTAGAATGACCAATGCAATCTAAAAGAAGTTGCTTCGTACATTTTACTTCCTGATTGCAGTGTAGGGACGAGCGAAAACAACTGCATCCTAGTCTGGAATGCACTTTCTACCAGTTCATCCATGGACTGAGGACTAGCTGGCACAGCTGCACGGCGGTTTTTTGGACAGGTGCGTGGACAAGAGGCATTGTGGTTTGCTTATTTCTGCAAATAGTGGTGCTTAAATTTAGTGGAATGCACAAGAACTTCAGCTGGTTAGTACACTGCATGGTTCAGTTCAACAATCCAGCTGAGACAACAATTATAATTGGTTATTCTGGAATGAGGAAGAACCTAACCCTGGATGGTGGCAACAAGAGAAAACTAGAGTGAACTCCAAAAAATTTAAGCCTGCCGGGAGGCCCTTTGCTCAGAGAAGGCTTGCTTGTTTTTTCCTGATTTTTAAACCTTCTAACAACTTTGTCTTTTGCTGTGACCTAGTATATGTTTGTTACGTTCTATGAATCATTGAGATGTATAAAATTTCTTAACTTATGCTTTTCATGTTTTTATGAAGCCGAGTTCAATGTGAGTGTTCCACATGAATGCTGGACTAGCTGTGAACATTTGGAATTTACATTGTGGCCTCAGTTAACTACATGAACCATTGTAACAAGATAGATAGTTGCTTATATGTCAGACAACAGATTGTTGACTCTTAGCTGGTTGATAGCCTAGTGTTGAAGCGAGCTGAGCCAATGTGCCGTGTATTGCACAACTGCTTACAAGTGGGGTAGCACCAATAGTGTTTACAAGTACTTATGTATACGTCGGCGCACAGTTCTTGAACGAGTACTCTATTTCATCAAAACACACACTACTTGTATGATAAACCGTGACAACTTATGTCTTACCATGCCATATTCATGAAAAAACTAGTGAGGACACATCTGTTTCAGCAACAATAACGATGGTTCTCACATGATTTACGGGCACACAAAAGTAGCAACAGTTCCCATAGACGAATTCAAACAAAGTACTAGCCCAGAGGGCTCGATAACAGGCAAGGTTCAGATAATTAGACACAATCCAAAAGACTATTAAACACTAACTGGGGCAACTATTTCATGCCTCGATCTAATTTGGGCTGGACACAAGATGGACCTTGCCATGAACATCATCGAGGATTTCCGGCAGCAGCTCAATCTTGTGAACCTTCATGAAGACAACCTTGTGGCCTTGCCACTCATAAACTTGTTTGTGGAGGCATGCCATGTCATCTTCCTGCGTAAGCTTGACAAGAACAGTATGCCTCACAAACGAAGGAGTAGCTTTGAACTTCTTGTGCTTCAGTACACCCTGGACAACACGCCTCACAACAGTGAGGATGGAATACAACTCTTCATTGGTATAAGCGCAAATGGCTTCTAGGATCCAATAGCCGAAGAACTCTATTTTCCCAGTGCGTATATTCAGGTCATCCGCCTCATAGCGAGTGACATGGACAACCACATAATCCTTGTCTGCATCAGGGCTCTAATTGAAGCAGAAACAAATTCGGAATTACTTTCCAGTATAAGAAACACAAGTTATTTAAACCACTATGTATAGCATGGCATCGAAGCTAATAAAATTTGTCATTATTCATCACCACATACTTAGATGAAAAACCACAATCGAGATCGACAAGGAAGAAAATCACCTTGGGCAGCTAAGCGGGGGGGGGCACATCCTCGGAGGGGGAAAACTCCTACTGCAGTGCCACGGGGGCTATTGATACGTCTCCAACGTATCTATAATTTTTGATTGTTCCATGCTATTATATTACCCGTTTTGGATGTTTATGGGCTTTACTTTACACTTTTATATCATTTTTGGGACTAACCTACTAACCGGAGGCCCAGCCCGAATTGTTGTTTTTTGCCTATTTCAGTGTTTCGAAGAAAAGGAATATCAAATGGAGTCCAAAATAATGAAACCTTCGGGAGCGATCTTTTTGGAACAAACGTGATCCAGGGGACTTGGAGTGGACGTCAAGCAACAGAGGAGGCGGCCACGAGGGTGCCTGGCGCGCCCACTACAGGTGGGCGCGCCCCCCACCCTCGTGGGCCCCTCGAGCGTCCACTGATACGTCCATTTTGCATCATGCTTTTATATCGATATTTATTGCATTATGGGCTGTTATTACACATTATGTCACAATACTTATGGCTATTCTCTCTTATTTTACATGGTTTATCATGAAGATGGAGAATGCCGGCTGCTGGGATTCTGGCTGGAAAAGGAGCAAATATTGGAAACCTATTCTGCACAGCTCCAAAAGTCCTGAAACTCCACGGAAGTCACTTTTGGAATTAATAAGAATTATTGAGCGAAGAAAATACCAGAGGGGGCCCACTCCCTGGCCAGGAGGGTGGGGGCGCCCCCCCTCTGGGCGCGCCCCCTGTCTCCTGGGCCCCTTGGTGGCCCTCCGGTGCCCATTTTTTGCTATATGAAGGTTTTTACCCTGAAAAAATCATAAGCAAGCTTACGGGACAAAACTCTGCCGCCACGAGGCGGAACCTTGGCGGAACCAATCTAGGGCTCCAGCGGAGCTATTCTGCCAAGGAAACTTCCCTCCGGGAGGGGGAAATCATCACCATCGTCATCACCAACGATCCTCTCATCGGGAGGGGTCAATCTCCATCAACATCTTCACCAACACCATCTCCTCTCAAAACCCTAGTTCATCTCTTGTATCCAATCTTGTATCAAAACCACAAATTGGTACCTATGGGTTGCTAGTAGTGTTGATTACTCCTTGTAGTTGATGCTAATTGGTTTACTTGGTGGAAGATCATATGTTCAGATCCTTAATGCATATTAATACTCCTTTGATCATGAACATGAATATGCTTTGTGAGTAGTTATGTTTGTTCCTGAGGACATGGGTGAAGTCTTGTTATTAGTAGTCATGTGAATTTGGTATTCGTTCGATATTTTGATGAGATGTATGTGGTCTCTCCTCTAGTGGTGTTATCTGAACGTCAACTACATGGAACTTCACCATTATTTGGGCCTAGAGTAAGGCATTGGGAAGTAATAAGTAGATGATGGGTTGCTAGAGTGACAGAAGCTTAAACCCTAGTTTATGCGTTGCTTCGTAAGGGGCTGATTTGGATCCACTAGTTTCATGCTATGGTTAGGTTTACCTTAATACTTCTTTTGTAGTGGCAGATGCATGCAATAGGGGTTAATCATAAGTGGGATGCTTGTCCAAGAAAGGGCAGTACCCAAGCACCGGTCCACCCACATATCAAATTATCAAAGTACCGAACGCGAATCATATGAGCATGATGAAAACTAGCTTGACGGTAATTCCCATGTGTCCTCGGGAGCGCTTTTCTCATTATAAGAAATCGTCCAGGCTTGTCCTTTGCTACGAAAAGGATTGGGCCACCTTGCTGCACCTTATTTACTTTCTTTTCTTCTTACCCGTTACAAATTATCTTATCACAAAACTATCTGTTACCTACAATTTCAATGCTTGCAGAGAATACCTTACTGAAAACCGCTTGTCATTTCCTTCTGCTCCTCATTGGGTTCGACACTCTTACTTATCGAAAGGACTATGATAGATCCCCTATAATTGTGGGTCATCAAGACTCTTTTCTAGCGCCATTGTCGGGGAGTGAAGCGCCTTTGGTGAGTGGAACTTGGTAAGGAAACATTTATATAGTGTGCTGAAATTTTCTGTCATTTGTTACTATGGAAACTAATCCTTTGAGGGGCTTGTTCGGGGTATCTTCGCCCCAACCAGTAGAGCAAAGAGTTGCTCCTCAACCTACTGAACCTACTGAAAATGTTTACTTTGAGCTTCCTTCAGCTATGATAGAGAAACTGCTAGCTAATCCCTTTGCAGGAGATGGAACATTGCATCCTGATTTACACCTTATCTCTATGGATGAAGTTTGTGGATTATTTAAGCTTGCAAGTATTCCCGATGATGTTGTTAAGAGGAAGGTCTTCCGTTTATCTTTGAAGGGAGATGCATTGACATGGTATAGGCTATGTGATGATACTGGATCTTGGAACTATAAATGATTGAAGTTGGAATTTCACTAGAAGTTCTATCCGATGCACCTTGTTCATCGTGATCGTAATTACATATATAATTTTTGGCCTCGCGAAGGAGAAAGCATTGCTCAAGCATGGGGGAGGCTTAAGTCAATGTTATATTCATGCCCCAATCATGAGCTCTCAAGAGAAATGATTATTCAAAAATTTTATGCTCGGCTTTCTCTCAATGATCGCACCATGCTCGATACTTCCTGTGCTGGTTCTTATATGCTGAAGACTACTGAATTCAAGTGGATTTATTGGAAAGAATTAAACGCAACTCTGAAGATTGGGGTTCCGACAATGGTAAGGAGTGAGGTATAACACCTTAGTTTGATTGTGTTAAATCTTTTATGGATACCGATGCTTTTCGTGGATTTAGCGCTAAATATGGACTTGACTCTGAGATAGTAGATGTTTTTTGTGAATCTTTTGCTGCTCACGTTGATCTCCCTAAGGAGAAGTGGTTTAAATATAACCCTCCCACTGAAGTAAAGGTAGCGCACCTATTACAGTTGAATAAAAGACTATCACTTATAATGATCCTATTGTTCCTACTACTTATGTTGAGAAACAACCTTTTCTTGTTAGGATAAAGGATCATGCTAAAGCTTCAACTGTTGTTCGTAAGAGTAATACTAGCAAATACACACCTCCTGAGCAAATTAAACTTGAACCTAGTATTGCTATGGTTAAAGATCTCTTGGATGATAATATAGATGGGCATGTTATTTACTTCTGTGGTGAAACTGCTAATATTGCTATACCCAATGCTAAGATACATAGACCAGTTGTAGGAATGTCTGTTATTTCTGTTAAAATAGGAGATCATTGTTATCATGTCTTATGTGATATGGGTGCTAGTGCTAGTGCAATACCTATTTCCTTATATAAAGAAATTATGCATGATATCGCACCCGCTGAGTTGGAAGGTATCGATGTTACTATTAAGCTTGCTAATAGAGATACTATCTCACCAGTTGGGATTGTTAGAGATGTTGAAGTCTTGTGTGGGAATGTTAAATATCCTGCTGATTTTCTTGTTATCGGTTCCCCACAAGATGACTTTTGTCCCATTATATTTGGTAGACCCTTCTTGAATATTGTTAATGCTAGGATTGATTGAGAAAAGGGTATTGTTACAATTGGCTTAGGGGATATGTCTCATGAGTTTAATTTTGCTAAGTTTCGTAGACAACCCTGTGATGAAAAATCACCTAGTAAGGATGATATTATTGGTCTTGCTTCTATTGTCGTGCCTCCTACTGATCCGTTAGAACAATATTTGCTAGACCATGAAAATGATATGTTTATGAATGAAAGAAGGGAAATAGATGAAGTATTCCTTCAACATGGTCCTATTCTAAAACACAACTTGCCTGTTGAAATCCTAGGGGATCCCCCTCCACCCAAGGGTGATCCCGTGTTTGAGCTCAAACCATTGCATGATAATCTTAAATATGCTTATCTTGATGAAAAGAAGATATATCCTGTTATTATTAGTGCTAACCTTTCAGAGCAAGAAGAGGAAAGATGCTTGAAAACTCTGAAGAAGCACCATGCTGCTATTGGATATACTCTGGATGATCTTAAGGGCATTAGTCCCACTCTATGCCAACATAAAAGAAAATTGGAGAAATATGCCAAACCAGTTAGAGATCCTCAACGATGATTAAATCCTAAGATGAGAGAAGTGGTAAGAAAGGAGATACTAAAGCTCCTTGAGGCAGGTATAATTTATCCCATTGCTGATAGTGATTGGGTAAGCCCTGTCCATTGCGTTCCTAAGAAGGGAGGTATTAATGTCGTTCCTAATGATAAAGATGAATTGATCCCGCAAAGAATTTTTACAGGCTATAGGATGGTAATTGATTTCCATAAATTAAATAAAGCTACTAAGAAAGATCATTATCCTTTACCTTTTATTGATCAAATGCTAGAAAGACTATCCAAAAATATACATTTCTGCTTCCTAGATGGTTATTCTGGTTTCTCTCAAATACCCGTGTCAGCGGAGGATCAATCAAAAACTACTTTTACTTGCCCTTTTGGTACCTTTGCTTATAGATGTATGCCTTTTGGTTTATGTAATGCACCTGCTACCTTTCAAATATGCATGATGCTATATTCTCTGAGTTTTGTGAAAAGATTTGTGAGGTATTCATGGATGATTTCTCCATTTATGGATACTCTTTTGATGATTGCTTGAGCAACCTTGATCGAGTTTTGCAGAGATGTGAAGACACTAGTCTCGTCTTGAATTGGGAAAAGTGACACCTTATGGTTAATGAAGGCATTGTCTTGGGGCATAAGATTTCTGAGAAAGGTATTGAAGTTGATAAAGCTAAAGTTGATGCTATTGAAAAGATGCCATGTCCCAAGGACATTAAAGGTATAAGAAGTTTCCTTGGTCATGCTGGTTTTTATAGGAGGTTCATTAAGGACTTTTCTAAATCTCTAGGCCTCAGACTAATTTATTGCAAAAAGATATGCCTTTTGTCTTTGATGATGATTGTGTAGAAGCATTTGAAATACTTAAGAAAGCTTTGATCACTGCACCTATTGTTCAGCCACCTGATTGGAATTTACCCTTTGAAATTATGTGTGATGCTAGCGATTATGCTGTAGGTCCTATTCTAGGGCAGAGAGTTGATAAGAAATTAAATGTTATCTATTATGCCAGTAAAACTCTTGATACTGCCCAGAGAAATTATGCTACTACTGAAAAAGAATTTTTAGCAGTTGTGTTTGCTTGTGATAAGTTCATACCTTATATTGTTGATTCTAAAGTTACTATTCACACTGATCATGCTGCTATTAAATATCTTATGGAAAAGAAAGATGCTAAGCCTAGACTTATTAGATGGGTTCTCTTGCCCAAGAATTTGATTTGCATATTATTAATAGAAAGGGAGCTGAGAACCCCGTTGTAGACAACTTGTCTAGGTTAGAGAATGTTCTTGATGACCCACTACCTATTGATGATTGCTTTACTGATGAACAATTAGTGCTCATTAATGCTTCTCGTACTGCTCCATGGTATGCTGATTATGCTAATTACATTGTTGCTAAATGTATACCACCTAGTTTCACATACCAGCAAAAGAAAAAGTTCTTCTATGATTTAAGACATTACTTCTGGGATAACCAACACCTTTACAAAGAAGAAGTAGATGGTGTTATTAGACGTTGTGTAACTGAGCATGAACAGGAACAGATCCTACGCAAGTGTCACTCCGAACCATATGGAGGACACCACGCTGGAGATAGAACTGCACATAAGGTATTGCAATCCGGTTTTTATTGGCCTACTCTCTTCAAAGATGCTCGTAAGTTTGTCCTGTCTTATGATGAATGTCAAGGAATTGGTAATATTAGTAGACATCAAGAAATTCCTATGAACTATTCTCTTGTTATTGAACCATTTGGTGTTTGGGGCTTTGATTATACGGGACCTTTTCCTGCCTCTAATGGTTACACACATATTTTAGTTGCTTTTGATTTTGTTACTAAGTGGGTAGAAGCTATTCCAAGTAGTAGTGCTGATCATAACACCTCAATTAATGTCACGCCCAATATGCGAACCTATCCAAAAGGAACTCGAAGGTCCCACCAAGGATAGACCCGCATATTGAAACGCTTTTGCAAGGTGGATATCATTACATCAACATTACATAATAGGTAGGGATACATCCAAGACATACAATGTCACATGAATACAACAATACATCATATACAAGATCAACATCCGACTACGGATGAAACATAAACAGAAACTCAAACAATATCCACCCTGCTAGCCCAGGCTGCCGACCTGGAACCTATCCCCTGATCGAAGAAGCAGAAGAAGAACTCCAAAACAAGTAACATCGCTCTCACGTCATGATCATCGCATAACCTGTACCTACAACTGTTGGTGTAGTAATCTGTGAGCCACGAGGACTCAGCAATCCCATTACCATGGGTATCAAGACTAGCAAAGCTTAATGGGTAAGGAAGGGTTAAAGTGGTGAGGTTGCAGTAGCGACTAAGCATGATATGGTGGCTAACATACGCAAATGAGAGCGAGAAGAGGAGCAAAGGAACGGTCATCAACTAGTAAAGATCAAGAAGTGATCCTGAGCTCCTACTTACATCAATCATAACACAGAAACCGTGTTCACTTCCCGGACTCCGCCGAGAAGAGACCATCACGGCTACACACGCGGTTGATGCATTTTAATTCGGATCAGGTGTCAAGTTATCTACAACCGGACATTAACAAATTCCCATCTGCCACATAACCACGGGCATGGCTTTCGAAAGATAATACCCTGCAGGGTTGTCCCAACTTAGCCCATGATAAGCTCTCGAGATCAATGAAGGATATTCCTTCTCCCAGGAAGACCCGATCAGTCTCAGAATCCCGGTTTACAAGACATTTCGACAATGGTAAAACAAGTCCAGCAAGACCGCCCGATGCACCGACAATCCCGATAGGAGCTGCACATATCTCGTTCTCAGGGCAACACCGGATGAACACTACGTACAACTAAAACCAGACCTCAAGTTTCCCCGAGGTGGCGCTGCAAGTGGCTCTAGTTCGAACCAACACTTAGACAAGCATTGGCCCGGTGGGGCTGAATAAAGATGACCCTCGAGAGAGCAACTCCCAAGGGAAAAGTAGGTGGTGGTGAAGCAAATGGTAAAACCAAGGTTGGGCCTTGCTGCAGGAGTTTTATTCAAAGCGAACTGTCAAGGGGGTCCCATAAATCACCCGACCGCGTAAGGAACGCAAAATCCGGGAACATAACACTGGTATGATGGAAACTAGGGCGGCAAGAGTGGAACAAAACACCAGGCATAAGGCCGAGCCTTCCACCCTTTACCAAGTATATAGATGCATTAATAATATAAGAGATATTGTGATATCCCAACATAACCCTGTCCGCCATGGAGCAATCTTCAACTTCACCTGCAACTAACAATGCTATGAGAGGGGCTGAGCAAAGCGGTAACATAGCCAAACAACGGTTTGCTAGGAAGGGTGTCAAAGGTTAGAGGTTCATGGCAATTTGGGAGGCTTGAAGAACAAGTTATAGGAAGCGCAGCAAAGCGATAGAATGAAGCAACTAGCATAGCAATGATAGTAGTGAGATCCAAGGTAGCGGTCATCTTGCCTGAAATCCCGCTAGGGAGAAGAACGAGTCCATGAAGAAGACAAACGGGAGTAGTCGAACGGATCCTCACAATCGCAACATTACTGGAACTAAGAAGCAACACCGGAAAGAAACAAACAACATGGTAAATGCACAAGCATAAACATGGCATGATGCACAAACAAGTATGATGCATGTCCGGTTTAAAGAGGCATGGCATGGCAAAGTGCAACAAACGATACTACAATTTAAGTGGAGCTCAATATGCAATGAGTTGCATATTGACGAAACACCAAATTCAATTATTTAGTTCTCTCTAGTT
This sequence comes from Triticum aestivum, assembly GCF_018294505.1. Taxonomy (NCBI): domain Eukaryota; kingdom Viridiplantae; phylum Streptophyta; class Magnoliopsida; order Poales; family Poaceae; genus Triticum; species Triticum aestivum. The sequence goes on from NC_057801.1 coordinate 244,501,988, forward strand.
TACGTACCCAACAATATTAAATGTTATTAAACATGGCAAGAGGTGAAACAAAAGTAAACTAACTATTTCGGCATGTTTAGAAGAGGCCAGAAGAACAAACAACAATTCTGGAAAATCCCCACATGCATTTAGCAATTTAATGCAAACACAATTTTAAACATTTTAAATGTTGTTATCATGATGCGGATGACATATGCAAGATTTTAAGCAATTTTATGAAAATATTGACTTGAGCATGTTATGAAGCATTTGTCACCGTGACAGACAGAAAAAGTGTCACGGCGAAGAATCCAAAAATGATGCCACGACAACATATCGGTTCCAGTAGCTAACAGAGATACCGGTGCAAAAGGAAGCGTGCGGATGTCCGAAACATGCTAGAGATGGTGGGGTGCTCCCGACTACCGGGTTCCCACGGGTTAGTGCCATGGAAACGAGTGACAATTCGGACGCGGTGCAAACGGTGCATCCCATACAACACATGCATTCGGTCCACGGCGGTCGTTCCGGCGGTTATACCTTTGAAGTGTGTGTTTCGAGGCGGACGGGTTCGAAGTGGAAGTAGTTGTACATGGGTCGTCGTGGGAAGTAGTCGTTCTCGCGATGGTGGTGGAAGTAGTGGTACACGTTCCGTAGATGTTCGGGTCGTCGGTAGAGGTACTTGGTGAAATCCACGGGATCCGTAGTTGTACATGGTCTTCGCGTTGTAGTCTGACTTGGCAATTCCAAAACGTTCACCGGTAGTGGAACTTGGCGGTCTTGACGGTCGTCGTGGTACTTGTGAGTCCGCGTAGTCGATCTCGGGGTCTTGGCGTAATCATCATGGACAAAGAGGAACTTGGCGCATCCAAGTCCTTCGGGGTTCCTTGTTGTACTTGCGTTTCGGTGCGGTACTTCGCGATTCCAGGATGTAGAGGTACACTAGTTGTAGATGTGTAGTTGTTCACGTATCACCATGGTGTAGTCGTACTTGGCGTCCGGTGCGATACTTGGAGAAATCCTCGGACATGGATAGTGGTACTTGGCGTTCCATGGGATCTTCGAGGTTCGGGCATGTAGGTGAACGACGATGAAGCCGTTGGTCTTGCGTCAGCGCCAACCGACAGCGAAGGCGCACGAAATAGCAACATGAGGCTGCAGAGGTGGCGACCATGTGGCTGACAGGGTCGCACGCAGCGCAACACAGAGAGATGACGAAGGCCTCGGGCATGAAGGCTTGAGCATTGTATGAGGAAGGGGCTGACAGGGTCGGGGTTGCATCTTGGCGATCCAGTGACAGCAGGGGATGGAGCTCGATGGAGGCGGAGCAGCGGTTGGTGGCGTGTGCGGGCGGCGTGTGGAGGTGCAGGAAGGCAGGGCCGCGGACATCCATGGCCTCAGCGAGGGGCTCGGGCGCGAGGCTCCTGTGGCGGCCATGGCTGCACGAGCTCGCGGACGGAGCTGCAGGCGCGAGCAGCCGAAGGAGGGCGTCGGCGCGGGAGGAGAAACAGGGCGCGGGAGCTTGAGGAACGACGCGACGGGGCAAAGGAGGTCGGCGGCGAGGTTAACCGGGAGCAGGGGCAGGCGAGGCGCGTGGCGCGAGGGCCCTGCTCCTCTGCATGTGGCGGCGTAGGAGGACGAAGGGGAGATGGTGGAGACCGAGAGAAGAGCGAGAGAGATGGGGATCAGGGCTGCGGCGGCGGGCAGAGGGAATGAGGAAGACGAGCGAGAGGAGAGGGTCGGCCTAGGGTTAGAGCTGGTGGGGGCGCCGGCTGGGCTTTGGGCTTAGAGGCTGGCTGGGTTGCAGGCTCTCTTATCTCTCTCACTAAGAGAAATAAAAAAAAACAGAGATAAGTAAGAAAAGAAAGGGAGGTTAGGGGAAGAAGTTGGACGCGCGGATAATTTTCCTGGACTCACAAAAATGTGCTTGTTCTGAGAAAATAGAAGTTGGCACGAATGCAAGATTTAAATTAAAACTCATTTGAATTTAATTCAAATGGTTTGAACTAGGACAAGGTTTAGGAGTGGCCAAAATGTGGAGATTTTTGGTGGAGCTTGGATGTGAGATAAAAGAATTAACGGCAAAGTTTTGGGACCAAACTTGAAGTAGGGAAGGCATGAGAATTAAATTGTAAGTGTGTTATCGTGATCCAAAGTTAATGGAATATTTAATAGTAGCTCCCTAAAATATTGGGAGGATATGTTTTAAAGAGAAATCACCATGTGAATTCCCTCAATTTAAATAGATCAAGGATCTAAGCAATTTATTTAGTTGAGTTTTAAAAAGGGTTGCATGATGATGTGATGCAATGCACATGAAGCAATGAGATGAGATGCATGACATGAACAAAATGCAAAACAAAAGAGAAAAACCCAACCACGAAGGAAATATTATATCACATAGCTGGAAATGGCAAGAGTTGGAGTTACAATAATGGAAAATTACATCTGGGGCATTACAACACTCCACCACTACAACAGGATCTCGTCCCGAGATCTAGGATGGCACCAGAGAGAAACGGAAGAGGAAGGCAAGAGGTAAAACTAAGTTGCTCCTTCGACAAATGAGTGAGACAAAAGAACTTTGAGAGGTTGAAAAGTTGAACGAAAGAACACAACGGAGTTGAACACAATTGAGAGCACTGCGGTAGAAAATAGAAACATGGGACACTGATTGAACCTTGGAGGTTGCAAGGCTAAGGATGACGAGTATAATGGACAAGAAGGAATTGGAACCACTCTGACTACAACGAGATAAACAAGGAACAAGGAAGATAAAATTCGGACAGCACTCAGGTTGAAAAGAGATGCAAGACTTGATAAGATGAAAAGAACTTGAAAAGATGACACAACACTCTGGTTAAATGGATAAGCACGAAAAGAACATGATCCTCACAATTCGAGATGATGAGTGAAAGAAAACATCACAATGCCTCCGGAAGAAAGAATAGAAGATAGATCATTGGAATAAAAGAATGGAGAAGAAAATGCCAACTTCTGCCAGAAATGAGCTTGGAAAGCATCCTTGCAAAGTATGATTTAACGGAGTTCTTGGAAAATCAACAACGAAAAGCACAAGCTTGTTGTGGGCTTATGGAACACATCTCAAAATTATGGGGTGACAACCCAACACTAACGGAAACAATTGATTGGATTGAGATCAACAAGAAGATGAAAACTTCTTCACCAAGATGATAGAGAGATAACTTGGATCATTGATAAGCACCACAATAGCAACATTCCTTAGGGAAGGCTTTAGGTGAAATATGACACAAGATAACTCCAACAAAGAGATAGATTGGTTGAAAAGATTTTTTTAACGAAGATAAAATGATGGATTTAAATATGTCATTCTTGACAACATATGAATCATGAAACATGAATGGGAATAGTCAAGAATGATATAACACCACCTCAAAAGATAAGGTTGAAAGAATTGCACTTCGAAATGCAAGAAGAAGAATACTTGAACTCCTCGGAAAGAAAAGAAAAACATGTGTTGAGCACCATGTTTATTTTTGAGAATAGCTTGTCGGGTCATAACTTCAAGAGAAATCTTGAAAAACAATTCGAGATTGAAAGGAAATCCTTGACGAACCATCATGTAGAGCCTCCATGAAGAACTCCGGTAAAAAAAGGATTATAAAAAGAAAGAGAAGTTGAAAACACAAGGTGAACCCTTGCGATGATTTAGATGGAGCTTCGCGACGAGATAATTGAGAGAGCTTGGAACTCCAAAAAGAAAGATGAAGCCTCTCGAACCGAGAATGTGATATGATGACCAACTCCGGAAAGAAAGATGAATCACTTGTAATCAAGAATTTATTCATCATGAATAATCTCCATAAAAATAATTTAGTCACCTCGAAGAAATAAGAATAAGATTTATTGTATGCTTATCCTTTGATGACAAGCAACAGATTTGGCATACTACTTATTCCCATTGGCAAAAGGATTAAGAGAGATATAGCGTAAACTTGGAGAAGGTATTGATGGAACCACCGGTTGGATTTGGAAACAACGAATGAATTGATATGATAACCAAGAAAAGAGAACTCTTGAACGAACCATCGTAAGAATTGAAAATGAACGAAGAAAAGATAAAGGAACACCGGGAAGAATTGGAAAAATGAATGAAGATGCTTGAGGGGATTTAGATATAAGAGATTGAAGAGATCATGAACTGATTAGAGGATATTTGAACGATTCACCGGTAAGATTTGTAGAATGATAGCTACACTCTGAGAATGAAGAATTATGACATGATGGCCTTCGGAGGAAAGAAACGGAAACAACTCATGACATGCTCCGGATGGGTGAAAAGAATTCTCACAATAGAAAACAATTTTGAGAGGATGGCATCAAACTAGAACCATGAATCTTGAAGAGAATGGAGCAAGATTTAAGAGAAACTCTTCTTCGGTCTTCAAATGTTGGGAATGACGATGAGAAACACCACCATGAATTGTTGAGATATTCCGGGATGAAAAATTAGAAAGGTTGAACCAACGATAAAAAGAATTTGAAAGCGACCTTGGAGAAGGCATGTGACTGATGAAAATTCATTCTTACGTTAAACTTCGAAAAGAATTTGGGAATAGCTCTGGGAAAATTAGAAGAGTCAGGTAAGATCCTAGGAAAAGACATGTGGGTTAGGGCCCACTCAAAAGAAAACACCATTGAACAATTTTAAAGAGAGGTTGCACCGATTGAATTAAATGGCTTGAATGAGATAACAACCTCGAAATATCTTGAACGGATTGAGAATGGAAACACAAGTCTTGTGAGATATCTTCAACACTCCGGAACAAATGAATAGCAAGAGGTGAGTGATTAAGAGGTGCATCGACATGAGAAAGCATTAGGAACGAGGAAAGGAATATGATGAATATCGAAAGCTTGAATTGTATCCGCCGGACAAGAAACAACAACGAAGGATGATGAACTTGAAACTTTTGAGCATCTTCATGGGAAATCACCGGATAAGAACATCGAAAGAAAAGAATGAAGAGACTTCACACAAATAAAAGTATACATGATTGAGAAATCTGAGTCCTTGAAGAAAAAGGGTGGGAGGGCGGGAAAAACAAAGGCAACTTGGAACAGATGCAATAAAGACCGTTGAGAAAACTTAGAATTGATCTTGCGGATGGGAAAAATAATGGGATCCACTTGAAGAGAAGCACCACGGTTGGAAAAGAATTAACATGATGACCTCGATGATCAAGAAGGATTAGTACTCCCATAGAAATATGAGAACACCATTTAGGAAAGGTATAGAAGCAACTCGAATATCACAAATAAAACAAAACAAAGGATTTGGCTTGCAGGATAAGCCGGAACAAATACATATGATAGAGATTTACCCAATCCCATATCATGCATCTGTCGGAAAGATATTCAAGGAGCTACTTGAATTCCCACCTATAAACTCCCAAAACTTTCTGGTTATGCAATATGGTGTTGGGGATATAGGGGAAGCAATATATCTCACCCAAACTAACAGTCCCTACATCCAGCTGTATCCATCCGTCAACACATAACCAAGAAAACTCCGGAAATCGTGTACCTCAACCTTCAAAAAGCATCCGTTATACGAGCTATGGAAATACTCCCGAATTCCCCAGTACTAGGTGGCGTCGAGGTTATCTCAGCAACAACTGCATAAAAGAGATTTTCGATGTCGGCAAAACTCAGGTATTCCAGAACTGCAACGATAAAATTATGACGATAACACCTCAGAGCTCAACTCCCCGGGACACTGCCACAATCCCTAAATGTCAGGAGGCACCAAGAACAATGTTCTCGTCATAAGAATATCGGAAGGATTCCAAGATACCCGCGTGATCCTAAAAAAAATTTAGTGAAATTTGAGGAGAGGAAAGAAAAAACATCTACGTCAGGAGACCTCACCAGAGCGACGAAGGGACTGAGGAGTAAAAATAATCCTACTCTCCGATATATATAATCCTAAGACTCAAAATAGTTTTCTTCTAGACACAACAACGACCAACAATCAAAGGGGCTCCTATAGTCGGTCGAGGCTCTGATACCAACTTGTCACGCCCAATATGCGAACCTATGCAAAAGGAACTCGAAGGTCCCACCAAGGATAGACCCGCATATTGAAATGCTTTTGCAAGGTGGATATCATTAGATCAAAATTACATAATAGGTAGGGATACATCCAAGACATACAATGTCACATGAATACAACAATACATCATATACAAGATCAACATCCGACTACGGATGAAACATATACAGAAACTCAAACAATATCCATCCTGCTAGCCCAGGCTGCCGACCTAGAACCAATCCCCTGATCGAAGAAGCAGAAGAAGAACTCCAAAACAAGTAACATCGCTCTCACGTCATGATCATCACATAACCTGTACCTGCAACTGTTGGTGTAGTAATCTGTGATCCACGAGGACTCAGCAATCCCATTACCATGGGTATCAAGACTAGCAAAGCTTAATGGGTAAGGAAGGGGTAAAGTGGTGAGGTTGCAGCAGCGACTAAGCATGATATGGTGGCTAACATACGCAAATGAGAGCGAGAAAAGGAGCAAAGGAACGTCGTCAACTAGTAATGATCAAGAAGTGATCCTGAGCTCCTACTTACGTCAATCATAACACAGAAACCGTGTTCACTTCCCGGACTCCGCCGAGAAGAGACCATCACGGCTACACACGCGGTTGATGCGTTTTAATTCGGATCAGGTGTCAAGTTATCTACAACCGGACATTAACAAATTCCCATCTGCCACATAACCGCGGGCACGGCTTTCTAATGATAATACCCTGCAGGGGTGTCCCAACTTAGCCCATGATAAGCTCTCGCGATCAACGAAGGATATTCCTTCTCCCAGGAAGACCCGATCAGTCTCGGAATCCCGGTTTACAAGACATTTCGACAATGGTAAAACAAGTCCAGCAAGACCGCCCGATGCGCCGACAATCCCGATAGGAGCTGCACATATCTCGTTCTCAGGGCAACACCGGATGAACACTACGTACAACTAAAACCAGACCTCAAGTTTCCCTGAGGTGGCGCTGCAAGTGGCTCTAGTTTGGACCAACACTTAGACAAGCATTGGCCCGGGGGGCTGAATAAAGATGACCCTCGAGAGAGCGACTCCCAAGGGAAAAGTAGGTGGTGGTGAAGCAAATGGTAAAACCAAGGTTGGGCCTTGCTGGAGGAGTTTTATTCAAAGCAAACTGTCAAGGGGGTCCCATAAATCACCCGACCGCGTAAGGAACGCAAAATCCGAGAACATAACACCGGTATGACGGAAACTAGGGCGGCAAGAGTGGAACAAAACACCAGGCATAAGGCCGAGCCTTCCACCCTTTACCAAGTATATAGATGCATTAATAATATAAGAGATATTGTGATATCCCAACATAACCCTGTCTGCCATGGAGCAATCTTCAACTTCACCTGCAACTAACAACGCTATAAGAGGGGCTGAGCAAAGCGGTAACATAGCCAAACAACGGTTTGCCAGGAAGGGTTTCAAAGATTAGAGGTTCATGGCAATTTGGGAGGCTTGAAGAACAAGTTATAGGAAGCATAGCAAAGCGATAGAACGAAGCAACTAGCATAGCAATGATAGTAGTGAGATCCATGGTAGCGGTCATCACAATCGCAACATTACCAGAAGAAGGACGAGTCCATGAAGAAGACGAACGGGAGTAGTCGAACGAATCCTCACAATCGCAACATTACCAGAACTAAGAAGCAACACCGGAAAGAAACAAACAACATGGTAAATGCACAAGCACAAACATGGCATGATGCACAAACAAGTATGATGCATGCCCGGTTTAAAGAGGCATGGCATGGCAAAGTGCAACAAACGATACTACAATTTAAGTGGAGCTCAATATGCAATTAGTTGCATATTGACAAAACACCACATTCAATTATTTAGTTCTCTCTAGTTTATGTAACCAACAATATTAAATGTTATTAAACATGGCAAGAGGTGAAACAAAAGTAAACTAACTATTTCGGCAAGTTTAAAAGAGGCCGGAACAACAAACAACAATTCCGGAAAATCCCCACATGCATTTAGCAATTTAATGCAAACACAATTTTAAACATTTTAAATGTTGTTATCATGATGCGGATGACATATGAAAGTTTTTAAGCAATTTTATGAAAATATTGACTTGAGCATGTTATGAAGCATTTGTCACCGTGACGGAAAGAAAAGGTGTCACGGCGAAGAATCCGAAAATGATGCCACGGCAACATATCGGTTCCGGTAGCTATTGGAGATACCGGTGCAAAAGGAAGCGTGCGGACGTGCGAAACATGCTAGAGATGTGGGGTGCTCCCGACTACCGGGTTCCCATGGGTTAGTGGCATGGAAACGAGTGATATATCGGACGCGGTGCAAACGGTGCATCCCATACAACACATGCGTTCGGTCCACGGCGGTCGTTCCGGCGGTTATACCTTTGAAGCATGCGTTTCGAGGCGGACGGGTTTGAAGTGGAAGTAGTTGTACATGGGTCGTCGTGGGAAGTAGTCGTTCTCGCAACGGTGCTGGAAGTAGTGGTACACGTTCCGTAGATGTTCGGGTCGTCGGTAGAGGTACTTGGTGAAATCCACGAGATCCGTAGTTGTACATGGTCTTCACGTTGTAGTCTGACTTGGCAATTCCAAAACGTTCACCAGTAGTGGAACTTGGCGGTCTAGACGGTCGTCGTGGTACTTGTGAATCCGCGAAGTCGATCTCGGGGTCTTGGCATAATCATCATGGACAAAGAGGAACTTGGCGCATCCAAGTCCTTCGGGGTTCCTTGTTGTACTTGCGTTTCGGTGCGGTACTTCGCGATTCCAGGATGTAGAGGTGCACTAGTTGTAGATGTGTAGTTGTTCACATATCACCAAGGTGTAGTCGTACTTGGCGTCTGGTGCAGTACTTGGAGAAATCCTCGGAGATGGATAGTGGTACTTGGCGTTCCACGGGATCTTCGAGGTTCGGGCATGTAGGCGAACGACGATGAAGCCGTTGGTCTTGCGTCAACGCCAACCGGCAGCGAAGGCGCACAAAACAGTAGCAGGAGGCTGCAGAGGTGGCGACCATGTGGCTGACAGGGTCGCACGTAGCGCAACACAGAGAGATGACAAAGGCCTCGGGCATGAAGGCTTGAGTGTTGTATGAGGTAGGGGCCGACGGGGTGGGGTTGCATCTTGGCGATCCAGTGACAGCAGGGGATGGAGCTCGATGGAGGCGGAGCAGAGGTTGGTGGCGTGTGCGGGCGGCGTGTGGAGGTGCAGGAAGGCGGGGCCGCGGACATCCATGGCCTCAGCGAGGGGGTCGGGCGCGAGGCTCCTGTGGCGGCCATGGCTGCATGAGCTCGCGGACGGAGCTGCAAGCGCGAGCAGCCGAAGGAGGGCGTCGGCGCGGGAGGAGAAACAGGGTGCGGGATCTTGAGGAACGACGCGACGGGGCAAAGGAGGTCGGCGGCGAGGTTAACCGGGAGCAGGGGCAGGCGAGGCGCGCGGCGCGAGGGCCCTGCTCCTCTGCGTGTGGCGGCGTAGGAGGACGAACGGGAGATGGTGGAGACCGAGAGAAGAGGGAGAGAGATGGGGATCAGGGCTGCGGCAGCGGGCAGAGGGAATGAGGTAGACGAGCGAGAGGAGAGGGTCGGCCTAGGGTTAGAGCTGGTGGGAGCGTCGGCTGGGCTTTGGGATTAGAGGCTGGCTGGGCTGCAGGCTCTCTTCTCTCTCTCACTAAGAGAAAGAAAAAAAACAGAGATAAGAAAGAAAAGAATGGGGGTTAGGAGAAAAAGTTGGACGCGCGGATAATTTTCCTGGACTCACAAAAATGTGCTTGTTCCGAGAAAATAGAAGTTGGCACGAATGCAAGATTTAAATTCAAACTCATTTGAATTTAATTCAAATGGTTTGAACTAGGACAAGGTTTAGGAGTGGCCAAAATGTGGAGATTTTTGGTGGAGCTTGGATGTGAGATAACGGCAAAGTTTTGGGACCAAACTTGAAGTAGGGAAGGCATGAGAATTAAATTGTAAGTGTGTTATCGTGATCCAAAGTTAATGGAATATTTAATAGTAGCTCCCTAAAATATTGGGAGGATATGTTTTAAAGAGAAATCACCATGTGAATTCCCTCGATTTAAATAGATCAACGATCTATGCAATTTATTTAGTTGAGTTTTAAAAAGGGTTGCATGATGATGTGATGCAATGCACATGAAGCAATGAGATGAGATCCATGACATGAACAAAATGCAAAACAAAAGACAAAAACCCAACCACGAAGGAAATATTCTATCACATAGCTGGAAATGGCAAGAGTTGGAGTTACAATAATGGAAAATTACATCTGAGGCGTTACAATTAAGATGCTTAAAGAAGTTATTTTTACGAGGTTTGGAGTCCCTAGATATCTTATGACTGATGGTGGTTCACATTTTATTCATGGTGCTTTTCGTAAGATGCTTGCTAAGTATGATGTTAATCATAGAATTGCATCTCCTTATCACTCGCAGTCTAGTGGTCAAGTAGAGTTAAGCAATAGGGAGCTCAAATTAATTTTGCAAAAGACTGTCAATAGATGTAGAAAGAATTGGTCCAAGAAACTTGATGATGCATTATGGGCCTATAGAACTGCATACAAAAATCCTATGGGTATGTCTCCGTGTAAGATGGTTTATGGAAAAGCATGTCACTTACCTCTTGAACTTGAACATATAGCATATTGGGCTATTAAATAGCTCAACTATGACTTCAAACTTGCCGGTGAGAAGAGGTTATTTGATATTAGCTCACTTGATGAATGGAGAATCCAGGCCTACGAGAATGACAAGTTGTTCAAAGAAAAAGTTAAAAGATGGCATGACAAAAGGATACAAAAGCGTGAGTTTAACGTAGGTGATTATGTGTTGCTATTCAAATCTCATTTAAGATTTTTTGTAGGAAAACTTCTGTCTAAATGGGAAGGTCCTTACGTTATCGAGGAGGTCTATCATTCTGGTGCCATAAAAATCAACAACTTCGAAGCCACAAGTCCGAGGGTGGTGAATGGTCAAACAATCAAACATTATATCTCAGGTAATCCTATCAATGTTGAAACCAATATTATTGAGACCGTAACCCCGAAGGAATACATAAGGAACACTTTCCAGAATGTTTCAAACTCCGATAAGGAATAGGTATGTGGTACGGTAAGTAAACCGTCTCCAAAACAATTCTAATGGCAATTTTTCTCCATTTTGGAATATTTAAGAATTTTGGAAAGCAAGAAGTAATCCGGGAAGGACACGAGGCCTCCAGGAGGGTGGAGGGCGCGCCCACCCCTACTGGGAATGCCCCTATCTCGTGGGCACCCTGTGTGCCTCCCGGACTCCGTTTTCTTGCATGTTAGCTCTTTTGGTCGGTAAAATTTCATTATATAATCTCCTGAAGGTTTTGACCACCGTATCACGCAAAAATCTTTGGTTTTGGTTTCGAGCCGTTTCTGCCGCAGGTTAGAGCTATATTTCGTCCCAGGATTCAGAGGGAGAAAGTTATGTGGCTGATTTCCTTGAAGACCCTAAGGTCTACAGGGACTTGGAGCATGGTGGCTGGACCACTGAGGAAGAGGAAGACCATGAGCCTAAGGGAAAGGAGGAGATGAGCTCAGACGAAGATGAAGCCCCATTACCTCAACCTGGGGACATGCATGTGGAGTTTAAAAAGTCAAGCCTCCCCGATAGAGCAAAGAAGCCAAAGATCGAGTTTATCCCTTTTCTTCTCTTGCAGCAAAACAAACAGGAACTACGCAGAAGGATATTATGTCTTGAGTGGGAGATTGATGATCTAAAGGAGCAAAATGTTGTCCTCAAGCATAAATTAAGGAACAAGCCTACATCATCAACAACTCCTTCTTCATCACCTTCGAGGACATAATCACATGGGTATGGGCACTCTCCTTGGCAACTGCCAAGCTTGGGGGAGGTGCCCCGGTATCGTATCACCATCACACTCATATCTTTGCCGTTTTATTTAGTTCGATCCTTTTAGTAATATCTTGATCTAGTAGATTGAAGTTTTGGTATGAATTAGTTTTGAGTTTTGCTTTGTGATCTCTTTATGTAATCGACTCCGTGAGCTATCTATGATAAAGATTAGTGTTGAGTCAAGGGCTTTGCTATCTTAATATGATCTTGAGAAAATAGAAAGAATAAAAAGAATAAAAGAGTTCATATTGATCTTATGGATAGTAATGACTTCACATATAAAGAGTATGAGGCATAAAAGTTGTTGAGAGTTGACAAGCGTAGTTTTGGTCATCGTTGCAATTAAGAGGAAGTAATAAGGAAAGAGAGGTTCTCACATATAAATATACTATCTTGGACATCTTTTATGATTGTGAGCACTCAATAAGTATGACATGCTAAAGAGTTGACGTTGGACAAGGAAGACAACGTAATGGGTTATGTTTTCTCACATCTCAGTTAAAGTATATTGTCATGGATCATCCCAACATGTTGAGCTTGCCTTTCCCCCTCATGCTAGACAAAAATTCATTGCACCAAGTAGAGATACTACTTGTGCTTCCAAATATCCTTAAACCCATTTTTGCCATGAGAGTCCACCATACCTACCTATGGATTGAGTAAGATCCTTGAAGTAAGTTGTCATGTTGCAAGCAATAAAAATTGCTCTCTAAATATGTATGACTTATTAGTGCGGAGAAAATAAGCTTTATACGATCGTGTGGCATGGAAGTAATAAAAGCGATGGACTGCATAATAAAGGTTCATATCACAAGTGGCAATATAAAGTGACGTTCTTTCGCATTAAGATTTTGTACATCCAACCCTAAAGTCACATGACAACCTCTGCTTCCCTCTGTGAAGGGCCTATCTTTTACTTTATGTCTCTTACTTTGTGCAAGAGTCAATGTGATCTTCACCTTTCCCTTTTTCATTTTATCCTTTGGCAAACACCTCGTGTTGGAAAGATCCTGATATATATATATATACATATATATATGTATGTATATATATATATATATATATATCCAATTGGATGTAAGATAGCATGAGCTATTATTGTTGACATCACCCAAAGGTGAATACGTTGGGAGGCAACACTATAAGCCCCTATATTTCTCAGTGTCCAACTAAAACTCAAGTATTGCGTGAGTGTTAGCAATTGTAGAAGACTATATGATAGTTGAGTATGTGGACTTGCTTAAAAGCTCTATTCTTGACTCTTTCTGATGTTATGATAAATTGCAATTGCCTCAATGACTGAGAATATAGTTTATTAGTTCCCAATGAAGTTTATGATCCATACTTGACATTATGAATAGATTGTTACTTGAGCATGAGAAATCATATGATAAAATCTATATATGTTGTTGTTATAAGAATGATCATGATGCCCTCATGTCCGTATTCTATTTTTATCGACACCTCTATCTCTAAACATGTGGATATATTTTTCGATTTCGGCTTCCGCTTGAGGACAAGCGAGGTCTAAGCTTGGGGGAGTTGATACGTCCATTTTGCATCATGCTTTTATATCGATATTTATTGCATTATGGGATGTTATTACACATTATGTCACAATACTTATGGCTATTCTCTCTAATTTTACAAGGTTTATCATGAAGAGGGAGAATGCCGATAGCTGGGATTCTGGCTGGAAAAGGAGCAAATATTGGAAACCTAGTCTGCACAACTCCAAAAATCCTGAAACTCCACGGAAGTCACTTTTGGAATTAATAAGAATTACTGAGCGAAGAAAATACCAGAGGGGGCCCACACCCTGGCCAGCAGGGTGAGGGTGCCCCTCCCCCCCTCTGGGCGCGCCCCTGTCTCCTGGGCCCCCTGGTGGCCCTCCGGTGCCCATTTTCTGCTATATTAAGGCATTTACCCTGGAAAAAAATCATAAGCAAGCTTACGGGACGAAACTCCGCCGCCACGAGGCGGAACCTTGGCGGAACCAATCTAGGGCTCTGGCGGAGCTGTTCTGCCGGGGAAACTTCCCTCCGGGAGGGGGAAATCATCACCAACGATCCTCTCATCGGGAGGGGGTCAATCTCCATCAACATCTTCACCAGCACCATCTCCTCTCAAAACCCTAGTTCATCTCTTGTATCCAATCTGGTATCAAAACCACAAATTGGTACCTGTGGGTTGCTAGTAGTGTTGATTACTCCTTGTAGTTGATGCTAATTGGTTTACTTGGTGGAAGATCATACGTCTGATACTTAATGCATATTAATACTCCTCTGATCATGAACATGAATATGCTTTGTGAGTAGTTACATTTGTTCCTGAGGACATGGGTGAAGTCTTGCTATTAGTAGTCATGTGAATTTGGTATTCGTTCGATATTTTGATGAGATGTATGCTGTCTCTCCTCTAGTGGTGTTATGTGAACGTCCACTACATGACACTTCACCATTATTTGGGCCTAGAGTAAGGCATTGGGAAGTAATAAGTAGATGATGGGTTGCTAGAGTGACAGAAGCTTAAACCCTAGTTTATGCGTTGCTTTGTAAGGAGCTTATTTGGATCCACTAGTTTCATGCTATAGTTAGGTTTACCTTAATACTTCTTTTGTAGTTTTTTTGACTATTTACTGCAAGGCAACAGCCTCACAGTCCTTTATTAAAAACTAAAAGAAGAAAAGTTACAAGTTTACAAATGTACAGAAAAGAGAAAAGATACTTACAAGAAAAGTGGCCAAGTAAGGTTAGCTATCCAGGACAGTAAACTATCTTTATATTTACATCTAATCCTATGAGACAGAAGAGAGATGTCATGGATAAAGTTTCTTCTCCAAGCTCTAAATGAGGGTTGATCATTTCTGAAGATCATCCCATTCCTTTGTGTCCAAATATTCTAAGTAGTAGTGAAGACAACCTCAGAGAAGAAAGGGTGACCGAAATCCCTCCTAACTGCTTGAGCCATATCATATGTGGTTTGGTTCGGTTGAACAGTCTAAGAAATCCCAAGATAGTTCCAAACCCTTTGGCTAAAATTGCAAGCAAAGAAAAGATGAGCCCGATCCTCATGTTGTGCAAGGTTGCATACCACACAAGAGTCATCCTAGATGATCCACTGCCAACGTTGCATCATATCCCTACTGTTCAAACGATCCATTAAGAGTAGCCAACCAAAACTTTGAACTTGAGCATGCATGCACACTTCCAAATCCATTTGAATATGGGATCAACCACTAGGTGTGAGAAGCAAGAGTCATAGTATATCTTTGACATAAAAACACCAGACTTCGAAGGCCACTTCCAAATGTCCTTGCTCTCACCATCCAGATTGATCAAAGGCAGGAGGGCCTCGAGTTGTGTGAATTCCGAGAAGGCCTCTTGCGATAGAGGAAAATGGAAATGATCCAAGATATCAGGCTGCTCCATAAACTCCTTGACTATGAGTGCATCATCCACAACAAATGAATGTAGCCTCGGGAAACGGTTGTGTAAAAGGACAACACGATTTCCCAGCTGCCAATGGTCAAGCCAAAAAAGCATCGTGTCGCCAGCATTAACCTATGGAACAACTAGCTTGCAGAATTTGGGATATAAACGCATGATATCACGCCACCAAAATGAACCACAGATCTGGGTGCTTTGGGGTGGTGACGATGCATAATAAGTGTCCCAAATTAATGACACCCAAGGAACGTCCACTTTATTGAAGAACTTGAAGAGATGCTTTAGTAGCAAAGCCTCATTTTGGATGCCCAAGTTAAGAACACCCAAACCACCGAATCTCATAGGGCGACAGACTAAATCCCAAGCATCCTATGATTGACGTGGATTATCTGTGTTGCCTCTCCATAGACATTGTCTCATAATTCGCTCTAACTGCTGTAAAATGCCCTTTGGAAGAGATAATGTACACAAAACGTATATTGGCATGGAACACAACACCTACTATAGAAGTTGAAGTCGGCTTCCTTGGTTAAGTAGGCATGAGGAGGCAGATAAACGGTGCTCGAAACGATCAACCAGAGGCAGCAGATCATAGATTGTAGGCCTAGAAGTTCCCATTGGCAATCCTAGATACGTGAATGGCATTGTCCCAACATCGCATCCAACATCATACTTCTTTTGTAGTTGCGGATGCTTGCAATAGGGGTTAATCATAAGTGGGATGCTTGTCCAAGAAAGGGCAGTACCCAAGCACCGGTCCACCCACATATCAAATTATCAAAGTACCAAACGCGAATCATATGAGCGTGATGAAAACTAGCTTGACGGTAATTCCCATGTGTCCTCGGGAGCGCTTTGCTCATTATAAGAAATCGTCCAGTCTTGTCCTTTGCTACAAAAAGGATTGGGCCACCTTATTGCACCTTATTTACTTTCTTTGCTTGTTACCCGTTACAAATTATCTTATCACAAAACTATCTGTTACCTACAATTTCAGTGCTTGTAGAGAATACCTTACTGAAAACCACTTGTCATTTCCTTCTGCTCCTCGTTGGGTTCGACACTCTTACTTATCGAAAGGACTACGATAGATCCCCTATGTCAAAGATAAGAAAGAGTGTTGAACCCAACGAGGAGCAGAAGGAAATGATAAGCGGTTTTCGGTAAGGTTTTCTCTGCAAGCACTGAAATAATAGGTAATAGATAGTTTTGTGATAAGATAAATAGTAACGAGTAACAAGTAAATAAAGTAAATAAAGTGCATCAAGGTTGCCCAATCCTTTATGTAGCAAAGGATAATCCTGGACAATTTCTAATAATGAGAAAGGAGCTCCCGAGGACACATGGGATTTATCGTCAAGCTAGTTTTCATCACGTTCATATGATTCGCGTTCGGTACTTTGATAATTTTATATGTGGGTGGACCGGTGCTTGGGTATTGCCCTTACTTGGAAAAGCATCCCACTTATGATTAACCCCAATTGCATGCATCCGCAACTACAAAAGAAGTATTAAGGTAAACCTAACCACGGCATTAAACATATGGATCCATATCAGCGCCTAACGAAGCAACACATAAATTAGGGTTTAAGCTTCTGTCACTCTAGCAACCCATCATCTACTTATTAATTACCCATACCTTCCTCTAGGCCCAGATGATGGTGAAGTTTCATGTAGTCGACGTTCACATAACACCACTAGAGGAAACGACAACATACATCTCATCAAAATATCGAACGAATACCAAATTCACATGACTACTAACAACAAGACTTCACCCATGTCCTCAGGAATAAACGTAACTACTCACAAAGCATATTCATGTTCATAATCAGAGGGGTAATAATATGCATAAAGGATCTGAACATATGATCTTCCACCAAGTAAACTAATTAGCATCAACTACAAGGAGTAATCAACACTACTAGCAACCCACAGGTACCAATTTGTGGTTTTGATACAAGATTGGATACAAGAGATGAACTAGGGTTTTGAGAGGAGATGGTGTTGGTGAAGATGTTCATGGAGATTGACCCCCTCCCAATGAGAGGATCGTTGGTGATGATTTCCCCCTCCCGGAGGGAAGTGTCCCTAGCAGAACAGCTCCGCCAGAGCCCTAGATTGGTTCCGCCAAGGTTCCGCCTCGTGGCGGCGGAGTTTCGTCCCGTAAGCTTGCCCACAATTTTTTCCAGGGTAAAAGCTCTAATATAGCAGAAGATGGACATCGGAGGCCTACCAGGGGGCCCAGGAGATAGGGGGCGCACCCAGTAGGGGGGCGCCCTCCACTCTCCTAGACAGGGTGTGGGCACCCTGGTGTATTTTTTTTGCTCAATAATTCTTATAAATTCCAAAACAATGTTTCGTGGAGTTTTAGGATTTTTGGAGCAGTGCAGAATAGGTTTCCAATGTTTGCTCCTTTTCCAGTCAGAATTCCAGCTGCCGGCATTCCCCCTCTTCATGATAAACCTTGTAAAATAAGAGAGAATAGCCGTAAGTATTGAGATATAATGTGTAATAACGGTCCATAATGCAATAAATATCGATATAAAAGCATGATGCAAAATGGACGTATCAACTCCCCCAAGCTTAAACCTCGCTTGTCCTCAAGCGGAAGCCGAAATCGAAAAATATGTCCACATGTTTAGAGATAGAGGTGTCGATAAAAATAAAATACGGACATGAGGGCATCATGATCCTTCTTATAACAGCAACATATATAGATTTTATCATATGAATTCTTATGCTCAAGTAACAGTCAATTCACAATGTCAACTATGTTTGGAAAACTTCATTGGGAACTAACAAACTATAATCTCATTCATTGAAGCAATTGCAATTTATCATGACATCAGAAAGAGTCAGTAATAGAGCTTTTCAGCAAGTTCACATACTCAACTATCTTGTAGCCCTCTACAATTGCTAACACTCACGTAGTACTTGTGGTTATGGAGTTTCAGCCGAACACTGAGAAAGATAGGGGCTTATTGTGTTGCCTCCCAACATATTCACCTTTAGGTGATGTCAACAATAATAGTTCATGCTAACTTACATCCAGTTGGATATATATATATCATGATCTTTCAAACACGAGGAGCTTGCCAAAGGATAAAATGAAAAAGGGAAAGGTGTAGATCACCTTGACTCAAGCATAAAGTAAAAACATAAAGTAAAAGATAGACCCTTCACAGAGGGAAGAAGAGGTTGTCATGTGTGTTTAGGGTTGATGCATAAAATCTTAATGCAAAAGAACGTCACTTTATATTGCCCCTTGTATGTGGACCTTTATTATGCAGTCCGTCGCTTTTATTACTTCCACAACAAGATCGAACAAAGCTTATTTTCTCTGCACTAATAAGTCATACATATTTAGATAGCAATTTTTATTGCTTGCAACATGACAACTTACTTGAAGGATCTTACTCAATCCATAGGTAGATATGGTGGACTCTCATGGCAAAACTGGGTTTAAGGATATTTGGAAGCACAAGTAGGATCTCTACTTGCTGCAAGGAATTTGGCTAGCATGAGGGGTGAGGGAGTCCTGGACTAGGGGGTGTCCGGACAGCCGGACTATCATTATCCGCCGGACTCCAAGACTACGAAGATACAAGATTGAAGACTCCGTCCCGTGTCCGGATGGGACTTTCCTTGGCCTGGAAGGCAAGCTTGGCAATACAGATATGTAGATCTCCTACCATAGTAACCGACTCTGTGTAACCCTAGCCTCCTCCGGTGTCTATATAAACCGGAGGGCTTTAGTCCGTAGGACAACATACATTACAACAATCATACCATAGGCTAGCTTCTAGGGTTTAGCCTCCTTGATCTCGTGGTAGATCCACTCTTGTACTACCCATATCATCAATATTAATCATGCAGGACGTAGGGTTTTACCTCCATCGAGAGGGCCCGAACCTGGGTAAAAACATCGTGTCCCTCGTCTCTTGTTACCATCCGCCTAGACGCACAGTTCGGGACCCCCTACCCGAGATCCGCCGGTTTTGACACCGACATTGGTGCTTTCATTGAGAGTTCCTCTGTGTCGTCATCGATAGGCTTGATGGCATCTTCAACCAGCAACGCTGTCCAGGGTGAGACTTTTTTCCCCGGACAGATCTTCGTGTTCGGCGGCTTCGCACTGCGGGCCAATTCACTTGGCCATCTGGAGCAGATCGAAAGCTATGCCCCTGGCCGTCAGGTCAGATTTGGAAGCTTAAAATTCACGGCCGATGTCCATGGAGACTTGATCTTCGACGGACTCGAGCCACATCCAAGCGCGCCGCACTGTGATGACGGGCATGATTTAGCTCTGCCACCGAACAGTGCCTTGGTGGCCGCACATGGGTCCGCTTCGGCCATTAGCCCGGAGCCGATCACCCAGATCGAGGGCCGGTGGATAGACGCCGCCCTGGGGGCTTCAACATCCACGGCGATGGAGCCAAACACTAATCTTGTCCCCTGCGAAACTCGCGATTCCGAGGCGCCGGACTCCTCGCCAGACTCCGAACCTCCCGCGCCCCTACCAATCGATCCGGATTGGGCGCCGGTTATGGAATTCACCGCCGCGGACATCTTCCAATACTTGCCTTTTGGCGATATCCTGAATTCATTAAGGCACCTCTCATTATCGGGAGAGTCCTGGCCGGACTGTGGCCAGGATGGTTGGGGTACGGACGACGAAGAAATTCAGATCCCACCCACCACTCACTTTGTAGCCACTGTCGACGATCTAACCGACATGCTAGACTATGACTCCGAAGACATCGACGCTATGGACGACGATGCCGGAGACGAACAGGAACCAGCGCCAACAGGGCACTGGAAGACCACCTCGTCATACGACATATACATGGTGGACACCCCCAAAGACGGGGACGGCGAAGAAACAGCGGAGGCAGACTCCTTAAAGAAGCAGCCCAAACGCCAGCATCAGCGGCGCCGCTCTAAATCCTGCCATAGCAAGAATGGAGATTCCGGCACAGGAGATAATAATACTCCAGAGAGTGCCGAAGACAATCCCCTCCAGCAAGATTCAGTGCAGGAGGATGCAGAAGCAAGCCCTCAGGAGAGGGCGGCAGACGAAGAGGTTGAGGATCATAACTATATGCCTCCCTCCGAAGACGAAGCAAGCCTCAACGATGACGAATTCGTCGTACCTGAGGATCTCGTCGAACAAGAGCGCTTCAAGCGCAGGCTTATCGCCACAGCAAACAGCTTAAAGAAAAAGCAGCAACAGCTTCAAGCTGATCAGGACCTGCTGGCCGATCGATGGACTGAGGTCCTCGTGGCCAAAGAGTACAAACTCGAACGTCCCTCCAAAAGTTACCCAAGACGCAAGCTGCTCCCCCGATTAGAGGAGGAAGCATACGTACCTCCATCACCAGCGCACGATATGGCTGACCGACCACCCCTTGGTCGTGACAGAGAGGCATCCAGGCCCCCAGCCAAGACCATACCCCGGCATCGCTCCAAAAGTACGAAGCCAAGAGGGAACGCGCCGGACTTGCGAGACATATTGGAGGACAAAGCAAGGCAATCCAGATCCATCTATGGATCACGTGGGCGCCCTACGACCCACGACGAATACCGTCGCGCCGGATACAATAACCCTGGCCAGGCCGAGCACAGCAGACAGTGCTCTCTCGAGCTGCGTCGCGATATTGCTCAATACAGAGGCGCCGCACACCCGCTATGCTTCACTGACGAAGTAATGGATCATCAGATCCCCGAAGGGTTTAAACCTATAAACATCGAATCTTACGATGGCACAACAGACCCCACGGTTTGGATCGAAGACTATCTTCTCCACATCCATATGGCCCGCGGCGACGATCTCCACGCCATCAAGTACCTCCCACTCAAGCTTAAAGGACCAGCTCGGCATTGGCTTAACAGCTTGCCCGCAGAGTCAATTGGGTGTTGGGAAGACCTGGAGGCCGCATTCCTTGATAACTTCCAAGGCACATATGTGCGACCACCAGACGCCGATGACCTAAGCCACATCATTCAGCAGCCAGACGAATCGGCCAGACAATTCTGGACACGGTTCTTGACAAAGAAAAATCAAATCGTCGATTGTCCGGATGCAGAGGCCCTTGCAGCCTTCAAACATAACATCCGGGACGAATGGCTAGCCCGGCACCTGGGGCAGGAAAAGCCGAAATCCATGGCAGCCCTCACATCGTTAATGACCCGCTTTTGCGCGGGAGAGGACAGCTGGCTAGCCTGCAGCAACAATCTCCATAAAAATTCTGGCAGTCCGGATACTAAGGACAACAACGGCAGGTCACATCGAAACAAAAACAAGCGCCGCATTAACGGCGATGATAAGGAGGATACGGCAGTCAACGCCGGATTCCGAGGCTCTAAACTCGGTCAGCGGAAAAAACCATTCAAAAGAACCACTCCGGGTCCGTCCAATCTGGACCGAATACTCGACCGCTTATGCCAGATACATGGCACCTCTGAAAAGCCAGCTAACCACACTAATAGAGACTGCTGGGTGTTCAAGCAGGCCGGCAAGTTAATTGCCGAAAACAATGACAAGGGGCTAAACAACGACGACGAGGAAGAGACCCGACCGTCGAACAACAGAGGACAGAAGGGTTTTCCCCCACAAGTGCGGACGGTGAATATGATATACGCGACCCACATACCCAAGAGGGAGAGGGAACGCGCACTAAGGGACGTCTATGAGATGGAGCCAGTCGCCCCAAAATTCAACCCATGGTCCTCTTGTCCGATCACTTTCTATCGAAGAGACCATCCGACCAGCATACGCCATGGCGGATTCACCGCATTGGTTTTAGACCCAATCGTCGATGGGTTCCACCTCACGAGAGTCCTGATGGACGGCAGCAGCAGCCTGAACCTGCTTTATCAAGATACAATGCACAAAATGGGCATAGACCCATCAAGGATTAAACCTACAAAGACAACCTTTAAAGGTGTCATACCAGGAGTGGAAGCCAACTGTACAGGCTCAGTCACACTGGAAGTGGTCTTCGGATCCCCGAATAATTTCCGGAGCGAAGAGTTAATCTTCGACATATTCCCGTTTCGCAGCGGCTATCACGCTCTGCTCGGACGAACCGCGTTTGCCAAATTCAACGCGGTGCCGCACTATGCATACCTAAAGCTCAAGATGTCAGGCCCTCGTGGAGTCATCACGGTCAATGGGAATACGGAACGCTCCCTCCGAACGGAGGAACATACAGCGGCTCTCGCGGCAGAAGTACAGAGCAGCCTTCTAAGGCAATTCTCGAGTCCGGCCGTTAAACGGCCGGATACAGCAAAGCGCGCCCGGAGCAATGCCAACCAAGACCACCTGGCGCGATCAGAGCACGCGTAGCAATGCGGCCCAAACCCTCGCTCGCGCATGATCGCAAGAATAACACTCCGCGTACATCATTACGCTTTGGAGATACCATGGGCACAGGGGAGGGGGCACGATCGCAACGGACCCAGAGTGCGGTTCGACCACACCGGGGGCTCGCAAGTGTGCCCCCCTTTTTTTATTTTATTTTTCTTCTTTTATGTACGCAGGACTCTGTTAACCAGAAGCCCTGTCCGGCGGTGAACCTGCCGAACTCATGATGCAACAGTCAGGGACTAAAGAAGGCCGCGACGAACACTCAGGTGGTCTCAATTACGAGCATTAAATTTGATTATACACACCAAGTCCGCAGCTCATCCCTGGAGGGGGACATGTTTACTTAGTCCAAATACCTTGCTTACCGCACTATTTGTATCAGTCCGCTCCACTAGCAGACTTTCTTTCATAAATAATGCAGCACCTTTTTGATCGCAATTGCATTACCTTTTATATGTATGCTCATTATATGACATCTCGCACCCATATATTTTGGTACGGCCTAATACACCGGGGGCTTATGTTCCCCATCCTATGGTGTGATAAGTCCGAACACTTTCACAAGTGTGGCACCCCGAACTTATAGCATTATATGAATCGGCTCCAAATCGTGTCTTGGGTCAATAGTTGGGTTTGCCCGGCTCCCTCGTTTTGGTGCCTTACGTTCCGTTCCGTCGGCTAAGGTGGCACTGGGAGAACCACTGCGATTGCGCCCCGGTTGAGCCGGGCGAGCGCCTCAATGGAGAAAGCTAAAACTGACTAGCATGATAAGGCGAGAGACTAGTCGCTGTTCGAGAGGTTTTTTCGGGTCCTTAAAGACTCACGCCGCTTCGAGCGAAGTTCCAGACAATGTCCGATGAAGGCGTGGATAGCGCCCCGGATTCGGTCTTCCGAATACCAGGGGCTTCGCCGAAATTTAAAATTATAGAATTCTATGGCTAAGTGAGAGTGTTCAAGCATTATAAGTCCGGTTGCCTTGTCCGTTGTGTTGAGCGCCTCCCTCGATGGACCCAACAATGGGAACAAGAGTGCTCAAGTTTATCCCGAACACCTCAGCACTCGCGGCTTGGGGGCCGAAGCCAACGACTTGCTATCTCTCAGATTTTATAAACGGCCCCACAGAAGGTAATATTTTAAATTAAACAAGCATTGCTTAACGCGCACATGAACAAGGTTTCAAGCGCACAGGATAGTACATAGCAAATTCACTCAAAGATTACATTTCTGGGGCACTCATCCGCAATATTGCGGGCTCCCTTCAGGACAATTTTATAATACTTCTCGGGCGTGCGATACTCCTTGCCCGGCGGCGGCGGGTCCGTGAGAAGCTTCTCCGCATCCAACCTGCCCCATTGCACCTTTGTGCGGGCAAGAGCCCGGCGAGCGCCTTCAATACAGGCGGAGCGCTTGATGACATCCACCCAGGGGCATGCATCCACCAGCCGCCGCACGAGGCCAAAGTAGCTCCCAGGCATGGCCTGTCCAGGCCACAGCCGGGCTATGAGGCCCTTCATGGCCTCTTCAGCTACCTTGTGGAGTTCGACCAGCTGCTTTAGCTGGTCGCTTGGGGGCACCGGGTGTCCGGCCTCAGCATACTGAGACCAGAAGACTTTTTCCGTCGAGCCCCCCTCCTCGCCACGATAGAATGCGGCGGCATCGGACGCACTACGCGGCAGATCTGCAAACACCCCTGGAGAGCTCCGAATGCGGGTAAGTATCAGGTAATTTACATTAACATGCTTGCTCTGCATGAAAAATGCCTTACCCGCCGCTATTTTCTTTATATCTTCAACCTCCTGAAGGGCCTTATGGGCCTCGGCCTTGGCGGACTTGGCACTTTCGAGAGCCGAGGCAAGCTCGGACTCTCGAGTCTTGGAGTCACGCTCCAAACTCTCATGCTTTTCCATGAGAGCCTGGAGCTCTTTCCGAACTTCCGCCACCCGTGCCTCTTGTTTTTCTCGCTCAGCCCATTCCGCGGACGCACTGTGTTCCGCCGCGGATACAGCATCCTTCAGGGCTGCCACCTCATTAGTGGCCCCTGCAATACACATATTATCCTTGTTAATTTTGTTGCAACCGAAATCCTTCTCTGTAAGGTACCTATTCAAAGTGGTGTTACTCACCTTCTTTTTTTGCTCGAGCTGCTTCTTCGCATGGCCGAGCTCTTGCTCGGACCGCTCGAGATCCTGCTTTAGCACATCGACCTCCGCCGTCAATGCAGCAGAGGCCAGCAGCGCAGCCTGCAAACCCATATTGACATATTTTTAGCAACCCTGCGCATATCTTGTTAGATCCTCAGTCCGGCTTTTCTTTCCGAACACCGAACTGAGCATCAGGGGCTACTGTCTATGCGGTATTACATTACATGGTTTTAACTTCTTACCTCAAAGCCTGTTAAAAGGCTGCTGCAGGCTTCGGTCAGCCCGCTTTTGGCGAGCTGAACCTTTTGAATCACCGCACCCATGATAGTGCGGTGTTCTTCCTCGATGGAAGCGCCTTTAAGCGCCTCCAACAAGTTATCCGGCGCCTCCGGTTGGACGGAGGCCGCCGGTGTCACGGTCTTGCCCTTCTTTCGAAGGGGGCACTTGCCGGACTCTGGAACCACTGCGGGTTCCGATGTAGAGTCCGGCGCAAAGTTCGGGAGGTTGCCTGACGGCGCCTCCGGAGCCTCCTCCTGATGGGTCCCTCTCTGGGATCCCACCTCGGCGTCCTTGTCAGCGCGTGGGGTAGAGGCAGGCGGAAGTGAATTCACATCCGAAGAGGCCAACGACCCGCTCGATGAGTCGGGGAGATCGTCATCGGCCGGACTACAGGCAGAATGCGGCGTTAGAAGGATACTACGTGACATAGAAGATATTGCATATAAATGATCCGGATACTTACGATCTTGCCGGACGCCTGGCCCTTGGAGGCCACTCATCCTCGCCAACGCTGGTGTTGGCGAAGCTGTCCGGGGGAATAGTTCTCCCCCTCTTGGACCCTTCGGCCTCTCCGATTGGGGAAGCCTTCCTCTTCTTCTCTCCCTCCTCCGGGAGAGAATACTCCTCCTCCTCGTCTTCGGGGGAGGAGTCCGTGTCGTCGTCAGACGCCTGATTGTGGGAACTCTTTCGAGTCCCCGCGGCCACCTTCTTGGCCTTCTTCTCCGGCACCACGTGCAGTGCCGGAACCAGCAGCCCTGCTAAGCGGGCGTCCACTGGGTCTTCTGGCGTGGGAGCCGGGCTGATAAGCAGCTTGGCCTTCTCCATCTATTCCTGTCAAAGGAAGAGGCAGAATGAAATCCCACTAAGAGTCAATTTAATTATCACAAGTGTCCCGTGATGGGGTCGAATCACTTACCTCGTCAGTTGGATACTGCGAGCTGAATCCATGATCTTCCATCGCGGACGCGGGGGCTTCGGCGCCCTTGAACAGCACCCTCCAGGCGCCTTCGTATGTTGTATCGAAGAGCCCGCTTAGCGCCTGGTGCTATTCCGGATTGAACTCCCACAAATTGAATGCCCGTTCTTGGCATGGGAGGATCCGCCGGATGAGCATGACTTGGACCACGTCGACGAGCCTGAGCCTATTGCTCACCATCTTCTTGATGCAGGCTCGGAGTCCCGTCGCCTCCACCGGATTGCCCCACTGCAAGCCCTTCTCTTTCCAGGAGGTGAGCTGCGTGGGGATGCCAGATCTAAACTTGGGGGCCGCCGCCCATGTAGGTTTGCGCGGCTCGGTGATGTAGAACCACCCCGATTGCCACCCCTTGATGGAGTCCACAAAGGCCCCTTGAGCCAAAGGACGTTGGGCAATTTGCCCAACATGGCGCCTCCGCATTCCGCTTGCGTGCCCTTCACAACCTTCGGCTTGACGTTGAAGGTCTTGAGCCACAGGCCGAAGTGGGGCCGGATGCAGAGGAAGGCCTCGCACACGACGATAAACGCCGAGATGTTGAGGATGAAGTTCGGCGCCAGATCATGGAAATCCAGGCCGTAGTAAAACATGAGCCCCCGGACAAATGGATGGAGCGGAAAGCCCAGTCCTCGTAGGAAGTGGGGGAGGAAGACGACCCTCTCATGAGGCCCAGGGGTCGGGATGAGCTGCCCCTCGTCGGGCAGCCGATGCGTGATATCGCTGGAAAGGTATCCGGCGCTGCGCAGCTTGGTGATGTCCTCCCCCTTAGCGGTGGAGGCCAACCATTTGCCTCCCGCTTCGGACATATTCGGAGAAGGTCGAGGCGAGATGCGCGAGCTTGGGCGTTGGAGCTTGAGTGCGCGGAGACGGATAAGCAAAGGTGGAAGAAGGCGTAGGTGAGAAGGTGAATCCTTATCCCTTATATATAGGCGGAAAAAACTGTGCGTCCCCCACCGGCCTGGTAAAACTCGCTTATCTCCCAAGCGCCACCATCAATGGCACGGTTGGGTTACCCACGTCCGTATTGATGAGAATCCCGGAATAATGGGAAAACGATCTCTGCTTCGACAAGACGTGCCAAGGAAACCGCTTCGCTAAACGTGCTGAGGTGGTATAGTTAAAAACGATTCAAACAAAGGCTTGGTGGCGGTGTGATGTCACGCCGCATAATACGTCAGCAGATTGAACTAAGTGTACATTTTATTCTCTCTACGGTGGAATGTGGAATTTATTTTGCAGAGCCGGACACTATCCTGGTGTTCACGATCTTCTCTGGATTATTCAAGGGAGGAACCCGCCTTGCAATGCCGAACATTATGCGCGCCGGACTTATCGTCATTGAAGCCTGGTTCAGGGGCTACTGAGGGAGTCCTGGACTAGGGGGTGTCCGGACAGCCGGACTATGATTATCCGCCAGACTCCAAGACTACGAAGATACAAGATTGAAGACTCCGTCCCGTGTCCGGATGGGACTTTCCTTGGCGTGGAAGGCAAGCTTGGCAATACGGATATGTAGATCTCCTATCATTGTAACCGACTCTATGTAACCCTAGCCTCCTCCGGTGTCTATATAAACCGAAGGGCTTTAGTCCGTAGGACAACATACATTACAACAATCATACCATAGGCTAGCTTCTAGGGTTTAGCCTCCTTGATCTCGTGGTAGATCCACTCTTGTACTACCCATATCATCAATATTAATCAAGCAGGACGTAGGGTTTTACCTCCATCGAGAGGGCCCGAACCTGGGTAAAAACATCGTGTCCCTCGTCTCTTGTTACCATCCGCCTAGACGCACAGTTCGGGACCCCCTACCCGAGATCCGCCGGTTTTGACACCGACAAGGGGGAAAGGCAAGCTCAACATGTCTGGAAGGTCAATGACAATATACTTTAACTGAGATGTCGGAAAACATAAACCATTACATTGTCTTCCTTGTCCAACATCAACTCTTTTAGCATGTCATACTTAATGAGTGCTCCCAATTATAAAAGGTGTCCAATATAATATATTTGCATGTGAACCCCTCTTCCCTTATCACTTCCTATTAATTGCAACGATGACCAAAACTACGTTTATCAACACTCAACAATTTTTATGCCTCATACTTTCTATGTTTGAAGTCATCACTATTCATAAGATCAATATGAACTCTTTTATTCTTTCTACTTTCTCAAGATCATAGCAACATAGCAAAGCCCTTGACTCAACACTAATCTTTATTATAGATAACTCACGGACTCGATTACAAAAAGAGATCACAAAGCAAAACTCAAAACTACTTGATATCAAAACTTCAATCTACTAGATCAAGATACTACTAAAAGGATCGAACTAAATAAAACGGTAAAGATAGGAGTGTGATGGTGATACGATACCAGGGCACCTCCCCAAGCTTGGCAGTTGCCAAGGGGAGTGCCCATACCCATGTGATTATTTCTCCTTCTTCACGGTTGGTGTTATGATTTTATTGGCAATGATTCCCTTCAGGATACGGTTCTCCTCCTCAAGCTTGTTGACTTATTGTTTGAGGTCCATAATTTCTTTACGGAGCTTGCCCGTAACAGCCAAAGCTCCCTTTACCCAAGGATGCTGCATAGCTTCTGGAGAACACGTAAAGCTCTTTTTCATATTTTCATAAGAAAGAAATCTAAAGTTGGAAGCGATGACCGAAGCTGGGGTTGCCAGGCTAGGTAGCTCCCCCGTCATAAATTATTCTTGGAGACGAGAGGTAACTTCTTGATCTTCCTCCATGGCATCTATTCTTTTCAAATCAGCCTCCATCGCATCCTCCGTTGATGGTCCAAAGTGATAAGCATCGCTATTTGCTTCTGGACCTGGTGTTGGGTGAGACACCCGGCTCTCCCCGACTGACTCCTGAGAAGACATCTTGCTCTAAATCTGAAACAGAAATAGCTCGAAATGAAAATGGAGGATATTTGCGTGATACTGTGGTCAAAACCTTTGGGAGTATATATAATGAATTTTTACCAACCAAAATACGTAATGTACAAGAAAAGGAGTCCGGGAGGCACACGAGGTGCCCACGAGACAGGGGGGCGCGCCCAGTAAGGGGGGGTCGCGCCCTCCACTCTCGTGGGGGCCTCGTGTCTCTTTCGGACTACTTCTTTCTTCCTAAAATTCTTAAATATTCCAAAACTGATAAAAATTGCCATTGGAGTTGTTTTGGAGTCGGTTTACTTATTACCGTACCATATACCTATTCCTTTTCGGAGCCTGGACCGTTCTGGAAAGTGTCCCTTATGTGTTCCTCTGGGGTTACGGTTTCAATAATATTAGTTTCAACATTGATGGGATTACCTGAAATATAATGTTTAATTCTTTGACCATTTACCACCCTCAGACTTGTGCCTTCGAAGTTGTTGATTTTTATGGCACCAGAACGATAGACCTCCTCGATAACGTAAGGACCTTCCCATTTTGAGAGAAGTTTTTCTGCAAAAAATCTTAAACGAGAGTTGAATAATAACACATAATCTCCTACTTTAAACTCATGCTTTTGTATCCTTTTGTCATGCCAGCGTTTGACTTTTTCTTTGAATAGCTTGGCATTCTCATAGGCTTGAGTTCTCCACTCATCAAGTGAGCTAATATCAAACAACCTCTTCTCACCGGCAAGTTTGAAGTCATAGTTGAGCTCTTTAATAGCCCAATATGCTTTATGTTCAAGTTCAAGAGGTAAATGACACGTTTTTCCACAAACCATCTTATATGGAGACATACCCATAGGATTTTTGTATGCAGTTCTATAGGCCCATAATGCATCATCAAGTTTTTTGGACCAATTCTTTCTAGATCTATTCACAGTCTTTTGCAAAATTAATTTGAGCTCTCTATTGCTCAAGTCTACTTGACCACTAGACTGTGGATGATAAGGAGATACGATTCTATGATTAACATCATACTTTGCAAGCATCTTACAGAAAGCACCATGAATAAAATGTGAACCACCATCAGTCATAAGATATCTAGGGACTCCAAACCTCGGAAAAATAACTTCTTTAAGAATTTTAATAGAAGTGTTATGATCAACACTACTAGTTGGAATAGCTTCTACCCACTTAGTAACGTAATCAACAACAACTAAAATATGTGTATAACCATTAGAGGCAGGAAAAGGTCCCATATAATCAAAGCACCAAACATCAAATGGTTCAATAACAAGAGATTAATTCATAGGCATTTCTTGACGTCTACTAATGTTACCTATTCTTTGACATTCATCACAAGATAAGACAAACTTACGAGCATCTTTGAAGAGAGTAGGCCAATAAAAACCAGATTGTAGTACCTTGTGTGCAGTTCTATCTCCAGCGTGGTGTCCTCCATAGGATTCAGAGTGACACTTGTGTAGGATCTGTTCCTGTTAATGTCAGGCACACAACGTCTAATAAAACCATCTACTCCTTTATAAAGGTGTGGATCATCCCATAAGTAATGTCTTAAATCATAAAAGAACTTTTTCTTTTGCTGGTATGTGAAACTAGGCGGTATAAATTTAGCAACAATGTAATTAGCCTAATCAGCATACGAAGGAGCAGTACGAGAAGCATTAACGACCGCTAATTGTTCATCAGTAAAGCTATCATCAATAGGCAGTGGGTCATCAAAAACATTCTCTAACCTAGACAAGTTGTCTGCAACAGGGTTCTCAACTCCCTTTCTATCAATAATATGCAAGTCAAATTCTTGGAGCAAGAGAACCCATCGAATGTGTCTAGGATTAGCATCTTTCTATTCCATAAGATATTTAATAGCAGCATGATTAGTGTGAATAGTAACTTTGGAATCAACAATATAAGGTCTAAACTTATTACATGCAAACACAACTACTAAGAATTCTTTTTCAGTAGTAGCATAATTTCTCTGGGCAGTATCAAGGGTCTTACTAGCATACTGGATAACATTCAATTTCTTATCGACTCTTTGCCCTAGAACAGCACCTACAGCATAATCGCTAGCATCACACATAATTTCAAAAGGTAAATTCCAATCAGGTGGATGAACAATAGGTGCAGTGATCAAAGTTTTTTTAAGTATTTCAAATGCTTCTACACAATCATCATCAAAAACAAAAGGAATATCTTTTTGCAATAAATTAGTGAGAGGCCTAGAGATTTTAGAAAAGTCCTTAATGAATCTCCTATAAAAACCAGCATGACCAAGGAAAATTCTTATACCTTTTATGTCCTTGGGACATGTCATCTTTTCAATAGCATCAACTTTGGCTTTGTCAACTTCAATACCTCTCTCGGAAATCTTATGCCCCAAGACAATGCCTTCATTAACCATAAAGTGACACTTTTCCCAATTCAGGAGGAGACTAGTGTCTTCGCATCTCTGCAAAACTCGATCAAGGTTGCTCAAACAATCATCAAAGGAGGATCCATAAACGGAGAAGTCATCCATGAATACCTCACAAATCTTTTCACAAAAATCAGAGAATATAGCCATCATGCATCTTTGAAAGGTAGGAGGTGCATTACAAAAACCAAAAGGCATACGTCTATAAGAAAAAGTACCAAAAGGGCAAGTAAAAGTAGTCTTAGATTGATCCTTCGCTGACACAAGTATTTGAGAGAAACCAGAATAACCATCTAGAAAGCAAAAATGAGTGTGTTTGGATAGTCTTTCTAGCATTTGATCAATAAAAGGTTAAGGGTAATGATCTTTCTTAGTAGCTTTATTTAACTTACGGAAATCAATTACCATCCTATAACCTGTAATAATTCTTTGCGGGATCAATTCATCTTTATCATTAGGAACAACGGTAGTACCTCCCTTTTTAGGAACATAATGGACAGGGCTTACCCATT
Organism: Triticum aestivum; assembly: GCF_018294505.1. NCBI lineage: Eukaryota > Viridiplantae > Streptophyta > Magnoliopsida > Poales > Poaceae > Triticum > Triticum aestivum. The sequence continues at coordinate 244,533,998 of NC_057801.1, forward strand.
CACTATCAGCAACGGGATAAATAATACCTGCCTCAAGGAGCTTTAGTATCTCCTTTCTTACCACTTCTTTCATCTTGGGATTTAATCGTCTTTGAGGATCTCTAATTGGTTTGGCATCCTTTTCCACTATAATTTTGTGTTGACATAATGTGGGACTAATGCCCTTGAGATCATCCAGAGTATATCCAATAGCTGCTCGGTGCTTCTTCAGAGTTTTCAATAATCTTTCTTCTTCTTTCTCTAAAAGGTTAGCACTAATAGTAACAGGATATATTTCCTTTTCATCAGGATAAGCATACTTAAGATTATGAGGTAATGGTTTGAGTTCAAACACGGGATCACCCTTGGGTGGAGGGGGATCCCTAATAATTTCAACGGGAAGGTTATGTTTCAGCATAGGTTCCTGTTTAAGGAACACTTCATCTATTTCCCTTCTTTCCTTCATAAACATATCGTTTTCATGGTCTAGCAAATATTGTTCTAACGGATCAGTAGGAGGAACAACAATGGAAGCAAGACAAATAATTTCATCCTTACTAGGTGGTTCCCTATCACGAGGTTGTCTACGAAACTTAGCAAAATTAAACTCAAAAGACATACCATCTATGCCAACGGTGACAGTATCTTTTTCACAATCAATCTTAGCACTAGCTGTATTCAAGAAGGGTCTATCGAAAATAATGGGACAAAAATCATCTTGTGGGGGACCAAGAACAAGAAAATCAGCAGGGTATTTTACCTTCCCACACAAAACTTCAACATCTCTAACAATCCCAAAGGGTTTAATGGTATCCCTATTAGCAAGAAAAATAGTAACATCAATGTCTTCTAATTCAATGGGTGCAATGTCATGCATAATTTCTTGATATAAGGTATAAGGTATTGCACTAGCACTAGCAACCATATCACATAAGCCATGATAACAATGATCTCCTATTTTAACAAAAATAACAGGCATGCCTACGACAGGTCTCTGTGTCTTTGTATCTGGTCTAGCAATATTAGCAGTCTCACCACAGAAATAAATAACATGCCCATCTAAATCATCATCCAAGAGATCTTTAACCATAGCAATACTAGGTTCAACATTAATTTGCTCAGGAGGTGTATAAGTCCTAGTATTACTCTACGAACAACAGTTGAAGCTTTAGCATGATCTTTTATCCTAAGAGGAAAAGGAGGTTTCTCAACATAAGTAGTAGGAACAATAGAATCACTATAGGTGATAGTCTTTTCTTCAACTGTAATAGGTGCAACTACTTTCACTTCAATAGGAGGATTATATTCAAACAACTTCTCTTTAGGGAGATCAACGTGAGTAGCAAAAGATTCACAGAAAGAAGCTACTATCTCAGAGTCAAGTCCATACTTAGCGCTAAATCCATGAAAAGCATCGGTATCCATAAAAGATTTAACACAATCGAACTTAGGTGTCATACCCGACTCCTTAACATCATTGGAACCCCAATCTTTAGGGTTGCGTTTAATTCTTTCCAATAAGTCCCATTTGAAATCAATAGTCTTCAGCATATAAGAACCAGCACATGAAGTATAGAGCAGGTTGCGGTTATCAAGAGAAAGCCGAGCATAAAAGTTTTGAATAATCATTTCCCGGGAGAGCTCATGATTGGGGCATGAATATAACACTGACTTAAGACTCCCCCAAGCTTGAGCGCTGCTTTCTCCTTCGCGAGGCCAGAAATTATATATGTAATTACGATCACGATGAACAAGATGCATATGATAGAACTTCTGGTGAAATTCCAACTTCAATCGCTTATAATTCCAAGATCTCGTATCATCACATAGCCTATACCATGTCAATGCATCTCCCTTCAAAGATAAAGGGAAGACCTTCCTTTTGACAACATCATCGGGAATACCTGCAAGCTTAAATAATCCACAAGGATAAGGTGTAAATCGGGATGCAATGTTCCATCTCCTGCAAATGGATTAGCTAGCAGTTTCTCTATCATACCCGAAGGAATCTCAAAGTAAATATTTTCATAAAGTTTAGTAGGTTGAGGAGCAACTCTTTGCTCTTCTGGTTGGGGTGAAGATACCCCGAACAAGCCCCTCAAAGGATTAGTTTCCATAGTGGCAAGTAACAGAAAATTTCAGCACACTATATAAATGTTTCCTTACCAAGTTCCACTCACCAAAAGCGCTACACTCCCGGCAACGGCGCTAGAAAAGAGTCTTGATGACCCACAAGTGTAAGGGATCTATTGTAGTCCTTTCAATAAGTAAGAGTGTCGAACCCAATGAGGAGCAGAAGGAAATGATAAGCGGTTTTTGGTAAGGTTTTCTCTGCAAGTACTCAAATAATAGGTAATAGATAGTTTTGTGATAAGATAAATAGTAACGAGTAACAAGTAAATAAAGTAAATAAAGTGCAGCAAGGTGGCCCAATCCTTTATGTAGCAAAGGATAAGCCTGGAAAATTTCTAATAATGAGAAAGGAGCTCCCGAGGACACATGGGAATTATCGTCAAGCTAGTTTTCATCACGTTCATATGATTCGCGTTCGGTACTTTGATAATTTGATATGTGGGTGGCCCGGTGCTTGGGTACTGCCCTTACTTGCACAAGCATCCCACTTATGATTAACCACTATTGCAAGCATCCACAACTACAAAAGAAGTATTAAGGTAAACCTAACCACAGCATTAAACATATGGATCCATATCAGCCCCTAACGAAGCAACGCATAAATTAGGGTTTAAGCTTCTGTCACTCTAGCAACCCATCATCTACTTATTACTTCCTCATGCCTTCCTCTAGGCCCAAATAATGGTGAATTGTCATGTAGTCGATGTTCACATAACACCACTAGAGGAAAAGACAACATACATCTCATCAGAATATCGAACGAATACCAAATTCACATGACTACTAATAGCAAGACTTCACCCATGTCCTCAGGAACAAATGTAACTACTCACAAAGCATATTCATGTTCATAATCAAAGGGGTAGTAATATGCATAAAGGATCTGAACATATGATCTTCCACCAAGTAAACCAATTAGCATCAACTACAAGGAGTAATCAACACTACTAGCAACCCACAGGTACCAAGTTGTGGTTTTGATACAAGATTGGATACAAGAGATGAACTAGGGTTTTGAGAGGAGATGGTGCTGGTGAAGATTTTGATGGAGATTGACCCCCTCCCGATGAGAGGATCGTTGGTGATGACGTTGGTGATGATTTTCCCCTCCCGAAGGGAAGTGTCCCTGGCAGAACAGCTCCGCTAGAGCCCTAGATTGGTTCCGCCAAGGTTCCGCCTCATGGCGGCGGAGTTTCGTCCTGTAAGCTTGCCCACGATTTTTTCCAGGGTAAAAGCTCTAATATAGCAGAAGATGGACACTGGAGGCCCACCAGGGGGCCCAGGAGATAGGGGGCGCGCCCAATAGGGGGGGCACCCTCGACTCTCCTGGACAGGGTGTGGGCCCCCTGGTGTATTTCTTTCGCTCAATAATTCTTATAAATTCCAAAAACATGTTTCGTGGAGTTTCAGGATTTTTGGAGCAATGCAGAATAGGTTTCCAATGTTTGCTCCTTTTCCAGCTAGAATTCCAGCTGCCGGCATTCCCCCTCTTCATGATAAACCCTGTAAAATAAGAGAGAATAGACATAAGTATTGAGATATAATGTGTAATAACAGGCCATAATGCAATAAATATTGATATAAAAGCATGATGCAAAATGGACGTATCGGCAGCGTGGGGAGAAGCGGCGACCCCGCCCCCACCGGATCCCAGGAACCCGTAGAATCTCGGGTGGACCGCAGCAGTGATCTCCCGGACACGGTCCTTGGGGAGATCATCTGACTTATCCCCACCAAGGATTGCTACCGCACCCAAGTCCTCTCAATTCGGTGGCGCCCTCTATGGCGCGCCGTGCCCCTTAATCTCGACTGTCGTCAGCTATCTCTCTTCAATGATTTTGAAATCCCCAGAGCCATCATCTCCTCCCACCAGGGCTCAGTTCAAAGCCTCTGCATCCCGTCATGCTACCTGAGCAAGCATACCATGCCCTGCATGGTGGATGTCTAGCCGAAATTCCCTGAATTCACAGAACTACAGATGCTTGAGTTCTACTATTCCCCTGGAAATCACATACCACATACCGAATGCCATGTACTTGTGCCCTCAGCACCGATGTCCATCTCGCAGTTTTCCTCCTCTCTCCACACCGCCACCTCTACGCTGTGCTACCTACCAGACAATCTGGTACTAAACCTTCGACTCCCATTTCTCAAGAAACTTTCACTTGTGTGGATTCGTATATCGGAGGCCTCATTGCACAACATTATCCACTCCAGTTGCCCTGCCCTGGAGTGCTTGGTGCTTGTTTTCACAGTTAGAATCGGTTGTCTCCAAATAAAGTTGCCTAACCTTGTAAGAATTGGAATTTATTTTGACGAAAGGCAGCTCATCATCCAAGATGCCCCTTCACTTCAAAGGTTGATCCTTGATTCTAGTTATTCACCGTTGAAAATAACCATCCTCTCTGCGCCTAAACTGGAGACCTTGGGTGTAATACATGATCTAAGTGCTCATTTCAATATGGTGTTTGGCTCCACAGTTCTTCAGGTACTTTATATTATCATCTACACTTGTAACCATAAGCTGCATTTTAAATTTCGACGCATAAGTTATATATCATCTTGGAGTACACATTTTGTACTAATATTATGTTCTATGCTCAATGAAGAGTTTCTCCATGGATGGCCTATCTATGGTGCTGGATTCTGTCAAGATCTTATATATCCAAATGAATAATTTTGATCAGAACAAGATTATTGGCTTGTGTCAGTGCTTTCCATGTATGGAGAAGTTGTATATAAAGGTGATAATTTCACGCACATTGGAAGCCCGCATATAGTGTACTAGAATTAACCATTCAGTTGTTGCTCTTTTGACTCTCTTTTTTTAGACCTTAACTATTTTCAATCTTCATGTCTATTTAGGCAACAGGACGGGGTAAGAAAGTTATAACCAATCGGTGGATTTGTAAGCATCGGGGTTTTCTCACTTCTCATGAGATTCGATTGAAGGCAATAACGCTAGAACGGTATGTAGCCAACCGTGCAAACACTAGATTTGTCACATTCTTCCTGCTGAATGCGAGGTTACTATTGTCCATCAGGCTTAAGTTTATCAGCAGCATGGTTTTGACGGATGGGTATGTCAAAGAGCAAAAAAAGGAGTCTCAGGTGGGCAAAAGAGCTTCTGAACGTGCTGGGCTTCTATTTACAACATATTGTGGTCATAATCCAGTAAATTTTACAACCCAGGATGTTCATTCTATGGACCTGGCCGATCCATTTGACTGTGACTGCCGAAAATAGTGGTGGAGTTAGATGTTGTTGCCCTTTTCAACCTGGGTTTTTTCGTAAACCTGATGAACAATTAACCCTCGTGCTTTTGTATAGTTTCTAAGCTGGAGTTAGATGTTCTTGCCCTTTTCAACTCGGCTGTGACTGTCATATTTTCTTTGAAACAAGGCAAATGGCTTGCTATTCGTTTAATTTAGAGTGAAATATTGTAACAAATCCCAACCAAGGGAAATAACATCACTCTCGCCGGCTGCTTGAGCTCACTCTGCATTACAGAAGCCAAGTGATTAGCCCCCACCAGCACCCACAAACTTATTTTGAACTAGCACATCAAATGGGCTGTAAATTTTCATAGGAAACGCTACATGACCGTGAAAGATTTGGATTCTGACATTTGGGACCCGCGAGGAAATAGCCTATCCAAGGAGGTGTCGACTTACTAGACAGTCAACAAACAATTCTCCCTACCAGCCGTTGGATTGACATCCAACATCTGTCGTGTATCTTCTATCTCTTGTCTTCTTCTTCCTCTAGCCGCCCAAACCAAACCACCCCATCGACTCCGCCTGCTCCCGCCTCCCATGGCTGGCTGCACCTCAGCCGCCCTACCGTACGTACCCTCCAATGTTGGCCAGTCCCTCCCTCTATTCCCCCACACTCCTGTTATTCTCCGGCGACGTCAGCCCCAACACGCACCCGCACCCGAACCAGTCAACCCTCGTACTCCCCTCCTCCTGCGACTGGACCGGCGCATCTTCCACGGCTCCTTTTCGTTCCATCCGAGGCCTCGCCGTCGTCCTCTGCCTTGCGGCCTTGGTTCGCTCGCCGTGCGTACCGCATTGTTTACGATGCAATGTTTATGATGCATACTTCATCAGAAACAGTTCATGGCTGCGAATCGTGTATGATAAGGCAACTATCACACACACTATTCTGTGGTGCAACATTTATGATGCATACTTCATCAGAAACAACTCATGGCTGTGAATCGTGCACGATAAGGCAACTATCGCACATGCTATTTTGTGGTGCAACGTTTACGATGCATACTTCGTTAGAAACAGTTCATGGTTGCGACAACTATCGCAAATGGTTAGTTTGCCAGCACCGTTTGTAATATTGTTTGACATCGCACATGCTTTGCAAAAGGCAACTGTGTGCACGCTTGCACATGTTTCCTCTCTGTGAACCATCTCAGATTATGGTGTATATCGCAAATGTTTGTATTTCACCAACCGTGTGTGCCGTAACAACCTGGAGACTATAATTTCACCGTAATTTAATTGCTACTATATCAAATTTAAATTGAAATTGAATGTATGATATAACTTTATTCATATCCATCAGGTTCAGACAACCAATGAATTATTCCATTCATAGGTACACATCAAGAATTACATAAGAAACAAATAAAGATTGATGAACCACAGTTGTATACTTGTAATATTAAAGACGGAAAGAAACAGGCGAAATACATTCTGGCTGCTGAACAAGGTGAAGCGGAATGCCCATATTGTGCCCTCCTCCATGCATAAGGCACGCACGACTCTAGTCCAATCCCTTGTGATGGCCGACCGCCCACCCTTCATGGTCTTCATGGAAACATCTAGATAATCACCATGTTCTGGTAGAAATACTTTAACCTTTGCATGCCCACCAATCATGTAGTTTGAGAGGTAATTTTTAGTAAACTGCTTTGCGAACCACTGCAAAGGAAAAAAGATTCAGACATTGTCATATAACACAACTCATTATGGGCAGTAAATAAGGCTGTAGAGTTCTTACTTACCATCATGTAGTTCGCTGTTGTATTGGATAAAGTGTAAACAAATAGTTTAATTGCCATCTTTTGACCCATTTTGCTAACAATCTTTATCAGCTTCCTCACTTGATGTTAGTTCATCGATATATCATTTCCCCCTACGCAGAAAGGGTCGATGCACGGATCTTTACAAATGACATATGTACCTAAAATCACCAAGTTAATATTAGAATATAAACACCAATTGCACAATGATGTAGTACAACACTCTTCTATAATATCTTATAACATCCAATATACTCACATATTAGATGAATTAACGTCTTACATTATGGGTCGGAAGGAGTTTATTGCATTCTTACAAATTATCGGCTGATTAACTGCTGCTGTATCCATGGGTTAGAGTTAGATTGAGCTAGTTCGGGCTCAAATAGCCCTAAAGTATATCTAAACATGAGGGCTAGTTTGAGCTAGTTGCATCTATAACCCACCCAAAAAACTATCCAACCCAAGAGGTGCTAATTGGAGCTACTTCTCCTAGTGCATTTATTGTCAATCTAAGTATCTAATCTTGTCATCCAAACACCTCTTTGGATGGAGTTAGTTCAGGGTTAGTCTTGAGCTAGAAACAAACTCTAACCTCTAAGCTAAGTTGAGTATCCAAATAGGGTTGTGTTGTTGTTGTTGTTATTGCTGCTCTTCTATGCGTATCTAGACATCATCAGAACATTAAGGTAACACTCTTCCTTGTTGCTATGTAGCCTAGGATTGCATATGTAGACATTAAGTACAGTGCATGTTGCTATGTACCCTCAGATATATTACATATGGCCCTAGTTAGCCTAACGATAAATGGGTTGCAGATATATTCAGTTAAAAGTCAGATTCACCGATTAGTCCCTTATCAGCCCCCGACCTATATGGTACCAGCTACCGATATCCTAAACAATGAGCATATATAAGCCATGGGATGAAACTAACCTCGATGGAAAACAGCAGTCGTTCCCAAAATTGTCCTGTGTAGGGACATCGAGAAGCATGTTAAGCACAACAGGCTAAACATCAACCAAAATTATCCATGGTAGACAAAATAATATCCAAAAGGTAGCTTCAGTGTGCAGGTAAAGCAAAACAAGTGAAATGGTGTGTTAACTACAACAGGCCTAACATTTAACAACAAGCAAACATAGTCATTCAAAGTAGTATTGTGCCAGTCTAAGTACACTAGTTATTGTTAAATAAAAATGGAAAGGCGTGTTTAACTACAAGATGCAGCAACCAAATGTAGTCATTCATGTCCTGTTTGTTTCAACTTTGCTTGGATCTTAATCACCCATGGATTCGCTTCAGTGGCGAAGCTGTTTCTGCGAATCAACTTCACCACCGAAGTACACTTTGAGGTGCTTCAGGAAATTGCACTAAAAATGACCCGAATCCATATTCACCTTCACTGGCAAAGCTGATTCCAAATAGCTTTTTGTTTCGGATTCCAGATTCGGCTTCACTGGCAAAGCTGAATCTGGTCCCAGAATCCGAAACAAACATGGCCATAGTGGTATTGTTGAAACTGGTACTGATGAATTGAACTATGCATTTCATACTTGCACATATAGAACATCACGTTGTGAATACCTAGAATAAACAAGGCATACGACGAACAACCAAAGATAGCATTTGAAACTAGACATATGCTAACTACAAAAAACAGAACAATCAAAAAAATTTAAAAGAGGCATATGGTAGCTATAACAGGCTAAACAGCAAGCAAATATATGCATTCCTATCAGTATGTTTAAAACTGGATTGATGAAATATACTGCATAGTAAATAATTGCACATACAGACATCGCATTGTGAACAACTGAAATAAACAAGGCATATTAAAACTGGACATATTCTCACTACACTACAGAAGGGGCTCGACAAAACAAATCATGGGTTTCCCCTTGTGAAGAGGCACGACAAAACAAATCATGGGTTTCCTCACTTGTCACAAATGGGCTCATTCCAGTGGGAAGAGAACGGACCCTGGATGCGCTCCATGTTGTCGCAGATGGGCTCCTTGCCCTTGGATGAGCACGGTTGTAGGGTGCCCTCCCTGTTGTCGCAGATGGGCTCTTTCCCCTTGGAAGAGCGGGAGAGGGTTCCCTCCTCGTGGTCGCCGGTAATGAGGTCTGACTTGGAAGCTGTGGATCCCAAGTCAGCATCGCAGAACGTGTCCTTCATAAATGACAAAAGGGGCTCAATGGCGATGTAGGCTGGCAACTTGTTGATAGCGAGCCAGAGGAGATCAGCGGAGGGGCCATGCATGAGATCGACGGCGGTTGAACCCGAGGGGTTGGGGTGGGCCACTTAACCTCTGACATAGCCCGCCTCAGGCCGTCACTGTCCATGACCTTGATGTCATAGCCGGCGGAAGAGACATGCCAGCATACTCTAGCCCGCTGCTTGAGTTCCTGCCGCCAGTAATGGTCGTCAGCTTCCTCGGCGACGTCGGGAGAAGAGACCGCGATACACCTCTTTTGGGCCAGTCGCTGCTCGAGCTCCATGGGAAGCATAGCCGGGCTTAGGCTGTGACGCTCTGGAGTGGGGGATGGGGATGGGGATGGGGATCAGGGGGAAAAGGGGCGTTTGGCAGGCTTCATCTAAGAAACTCAGGGCGGCCATGGTATGGAGACCGGTGGGTAATCTGCACGGACAAACCAACAGATGTTGACAATGGAGGGCTCGCGGCGGCAGCGGTGGCGGGGGGGGGGGGACCTTGCTAGGGTTTCAAGCGAGGGAGGGTGTGTGTGTGTGTGTGCACGCCCAAGGAGGTTTTGGTGTGTGTGTGTGTGTGTGTGTGTGTGTGTGTGTGGAAGGGGGCGGGGGGTGTGTTTGAGGAAATGACGCTGGTACTGAAAATTTTACAACGCAGGAGTCAAATGCTAGGCTAATGAAATTTTTGATGATGGCGAGATAACAACCGTGTGTTATGAAAGAGAAAAACCCTCAAGGAAGGCAGATATTTTCTAGGGGCAAGCGGGATTGGGAACAAGAAACATCGCACACGGTCCAGAGATAGTGTGTTATGAAACACAAAAAACCCTCCTCGAGGCGGGCAGATATTTTCTAGGGATGCAGTGGGATTGGGAAGAAGAAACATCGCACACGGTACGGAGATAACAACCGTGTGTTATGAAACAGAAAAACCCTTGAGGCAGGCAGATATTTATGAGAGGGGGAGCCTTGTGGAGCCCAATGTACTATGCGGATGTGTGCGTGACAGGGGCGCCGACGTGGCACATGGTTAGTTTGAGTGAACCGTGTGTGTTGCGTCATCTGACTTGTCTAATGTTCATAAATTTAGCAAAAAATGACGCGGTAGAGGGTAAGAACATGAACACACTTGCATGTGGACCAAATTTATATGTATGAAAAGGGTGTTGTGATTTTCAAATACAAAATGCAACTTCGATGTCGCACCTATCTCGCAAACCGCACGATATTGCTTGCCCCCCCCCTCGTGTCGGCACGAAGGGAATCCTAAGCTATGAATGCATGCCCCGCCCCCCGCCCCAACCGAGGCTCACCTAGCAAAGTGTGAAGTAGCTAGTAACCCCCTCCCTCGTGTCGGCAGGAAGGGAATACTAAGCTATGAATGGATGCCTCGCCCCCCACCCCAACCGAGGCTCACCTAGCAAAGTGCGAAGTAGCTAGGAGCCCCCCCTCCCTCGTGTCGGAACGAAGGGAATCCTAAGCTATGAATGCATGCCCCCCCCCAACCGAGGCTCACCTAGCAAAGTGCGAAGAAGCTAGCAGCCACCGCCCTCCCTTGTGTCGGCACGAAGGGAATCTTAAGCTATGAATGGATGCCCCCCAACCGTGGTTCACCTAGCAAACTACGAAGTAGCTAGCAGCCCCCCTCATGTCGGCACGAAGGGAATCCTAAGCTATGATGCCCCCCAACCATGGTTCACCTACCAACGTGCAAAGTAGCAGCCCCCCTGCACACACACACACTTTTAAGTCGGCGGGACAGAGAGGCATCTCACCAAGATTGATCGTAAAATGGACCAAGAATAATCCACCTGGGTTGTACAACCTCTCTCTTGTTGCTGGTCAAAGTGATGGTCGTCCATGCGACCCCAGATAGGCTAGCTCGCCAATAATCACGCAAGTAGCTAGCTAGTCCCCGAAGACAACCAGTTCATGTGTGTGGCACAAACATATGTATGGATCAGGTGTGTTTTTTAGTACACAATGGAACAACTTTGATGTGGCACCGTGATTTCGAACTAGAAATCCCCACATTGAGTGAGGGTTAGGTTGATGATGCATATGTATGTTACACCAAACTTCAAGCCGATGACGGGGATTCATGCATGCATGCACGTCCATAGTATATGCACTCAAATTTTAATTAGGTCTGAATGTCACCATGACCTATCTACGATAACACAAACCAAATGAAGAATATCTGCCATGGTAACCTATCTTGTTGTCGGTCTAGGTGATTATGGATGTCCGTGCGGGCCCATGAATATATATAGGGTTGTCGCCGATAACCACGCGAGGGAGTGTACCATTCGAAGACAACCACTACATGCATATGTATGGAGGTGATGCATGCATGCATGTTTGAATACCATTTCACAACATTGATGTGGCGCATGTGTCAAAAATCGTACACTCTCCCCACAAAGAGCAAGATCGGTTCATCAGGTGTCGTTGTACTAGCCACTTCGACTCGATGGGAGGGATTCATGCGTACACATGCATGCATGATATATATATATATATATATATATATATATATATATATATATATAACCCCGGGATAACTAATTTATTCGAACGGATGGACATATATATGTTACCAACGGAGGGGCATTTTAGTTTCAAAAAAACCCAGAGATCATTAAGACGTTTTAGAACATTAATTGATTGATTTTCTATGGGTTTAAATGTGCAAAAATCAAATTCGAGCTACATGCACACGTGACAGTGCACCTAAATGAATTGCAAAAACACATGTGTCTCATTGGGTGCATGTTTACTCCCTGTGCAACAATTTTCTAACAATGAGAATTTTGATTTTTAAATTCTAGTACATCCAAAACTTATTTGAAGTTCCTGAAACTTATTGTGTTGTCATATGCACACCAATACAAAGTTGCATTGTACTTTTTTGGGTCAAATTTGAGACGAGTTTTGATGTAACCTTTATCTAATTACAAATGGGAGATTATTAATAATTGGGAACCAATATCGCAAAAGAACTATTTATTTGAATTGTGAGCGTTAGACCAACAATGGATACGTGTCATGCTTGGGTTAAGCAAAAAAATAAAGCAGCATCATTTATCATCCAAATAGAAAAAACAATATACATGCTGCCATGCGACCCGTGTACCATGCGAGCGGGCGTGAGTTGACAGGACGCATGCAAGCAGTCCGTCGCGCAGGCAGACCGGGAGGCATGCATGCAGTTGTGTGAATTTACGGAGGCGTGCTCGCTGAACAGTGTCATCAGGAGGCATGCGAGTAGCTGTGTGAAATGACTGTAGGCATGCCAGCAGTCCGGTGCAGGCTCACTGGGAGGCGAGCCAGCGGTTTAACCGCGGCCCGCCTCTCTCCCACTACTCTATATTAATGGTGCGCTCGAGCGGCTGCACCCCCCATCCTCGCTACACACACAATCCCCTCTCTCCACTTGCATCCTCGACGGCGCTCTCAGTCATCGAAGTCGTCAGTGTATGAGGATGCCACTGAAGCGCCCCATCGGAGGGAGTGGCGACGCCAGGGCTGCTAAAGCACCGGAGCACGGCGTGGATATGGAGACAGAATTGCCGTCGTAGATGGCGTCGAGCTTCCATAGCCGGAGGTGGAGTTCCACACCGACTCTAGTGATGACTCAGGCGATGACTCCGACGACCACTCCGACGATGACGGACAACTGGTTAGTCATATATACCCATTTATGTGTCAAATAGATCCTAGGGTTTCTCTGGTTACTCCTTCCTCCCCCTTTTTGGAATAGAAATCCTATGGTTATGTTCTCCCAATCCATGAAATACGAGTAAGTTTTGTTAGATCCGTGTAGTGTATTGATTGTTTGAATGGTACAAGTGATAAGTGATCAGTTGTTTCATCTGTGGAAATGATTTCTGCTCATAATCCGAATAGGGTTAGTGTTCGTGCTAATAATTCCTAGCCAGGACTTGACAATTTATTTTGAATGACCAACATATGTTTGTGCCATTATTTTCTTCAAGATTGGTCTGTACATAGAAGAATGTGCTTAAAAATCAAACCATAATCTATGGATATGTATAAATAAATAGCCATAAATTCGTAATCCTACTTCACGGCATGTAATTGTTGATTTGATGCCAATTTTTGGCAACTGCCAAATGTTCGCTAGAGATTAGTTTGTAAACATTAATTTGATGCCACATTTTTTAACTATTTGTATAGGTGTTGTCTGACAATGTGGACAGCGAGGATGAAGATGTCTAGAGGAGGTACAAGAGGCAAATCCTAAGGGAGCTTTATGCGGGAATGCATAACAGGCGTATTAGGACCTGGAACGGCGGCTATCGATGCCCATTCTGCAACCACAAGGTTGATGACGCGTATCAAAGTGTTCTGGCACATGCAAGAGGACGGGCCATTGGATCCTTTAAAAAGAAGTATGCTCGCAGGGTGGAGCACAGCGCGTACGCCGAGTTCCTAGAGAAGCTTCGGGATCGTGCCGACTTGTGAGATGAGATGTGGGATCCGAACTATATATGTACGCTTGAGTATGCTTAATGACGGTTGAACTATGCTTGTGTACGTGTACGCTTATTATCTATGTCTGAGTATTTTTAATCTATGTTTACTTATGTCTAACTATGGGATATGGATGCAATCAGTTCGGTTGATGGAATCTACCTCCGTCCTCGTTTATTGGTCCCCGTTGCAATTTGTGTTAAATGTTGACCAAAGATTTAACTAACAAAATTTTAGTGTAGGTTAGCAAAAATTATATCGTTGGATGCGTATTTGAACATAGTGTTCAATCATATAATTTTTGGTGACATGCATAAACATTTCCTAGTCAAATATTTGGTCGAAATTTGGTACAAATTACAGAGGGGACCAATAAACCAGGACTAAGGTAGTACATCAATCACACACAGTTCCCAAAATTGGAACCATTTGCAATGACTTTCATTTTGCCTGTTGCTTCAATCACACACGGTTCCCAAAATTGGAAGCGTGTGCAATGGCTTTCATTTTGCTTCTTGCGTCAATCACGCACGGTTGGCTCTAGCACCGTTGCCTCCGAAATTCTTTGTGGGACAGAAAACACTCACCAGCCAATTCAAAAAAGAAAAAAGAAAACCCTCACCATCCCCACGTCACAAAAACCCTCACCCCCACCCGGCACCCCATGCCTCCGATCCTCATTTTCACCTACACAAGCTCTTTCGCATCTATGCATGGCACCATGTGGGGACCCCGACTCATAAGTCGTGATCATCGAATGCACGTGTACAGTGATCCCAGAGATCAATGCTCACTGAACACACAGAAGCTGAATAACAAGAGTCTTACATCCGTACATACTGTCTTACATAAATTATGACCATTGTGGTCAAGTTTTGAGTACAACATTGCAGCAGAAATCTTCATCAATAACTTGGACCTATGCCAACTGTCTTAACCCTACAGGCATTCTGACTGGGAAGCGTCCTAGCTCGCATGTTCGTCACCAAGGTACTCTTCATTATATCCTGTTCTTTCATGCCTGGCCAATAAAATAACCAGTGGCAAGCCAATGAGTACTTTGAATGTACTCGCAAGCAACTCAAGAGTGATAACAAAAGAATTATGCAAAGCTCTACTGCTTAATTGGAATTTTTGCGGAAAGCTAGTTTTTCTGATGCAAGTATGATCAACATTTACCAAGGACATGATTGTGTCTGCAGCAAGTATCAGGAGGTTATAGACATCGGCCTCGAGAAAGAGTTATGAACAACTCATGCTCAAGCTCATCGTGACTTCCTCATGAATCACATCAACAATATCACCAAACCATGTTGTTTTCAGAAACATATGGGCATAGTCTAAGCAGCACCACCCAACCGTCCTTGACCATGGACACGGCTATTCGAATAGTTTGACACTCTACAGAGGTTGCACACTTTACCACAAGATCCGGGAAGCTTTCGTGTCATCCACGATCCCGCTGTACCTCAAATACTCGGGGTAAGCACCCGATCACTACCTTTCCCTAGCCATGACTAACAAGGAGTCCACTCGGTTGGTAGTAGCCCCCGTGCCCAACATTATCACAAAATAAATTCTTTTTGTGGAGCCACGCTCCCACATCCATCACATATCACAAGCACGGGGTACCAACGGTGTGTCCGATGCCCTGTAAAAATATTCAGGGCCGCCCTACCTGACACGACCCCATCCCGAGAGTGACCACAAATCACTCCCGTCACTAGTAATGCGGGCATCCCTGGTATCACGAACTAGGTAATCAATAATGCCCTTTCTGATATAACCGTAGAGTGGTTGCGCATGTAGGGTTGGGATGATCAACAAATCTTAAATCTAATCCGTCTCTGTAAACAACACTTTCATCAAGCCTCGGTACACTACCTCTCCACCAAGTAGTGACCTAGTTCATCATCATCTCCCAGGGGCATTAGGGGCACCCGATCGGGTTTTCGAAAGAATGTAACCACGAAGAGTTCATGGTACACATGCATCATTATGCATCAACTAGTATTTTGACATTGCATTCATGAACAAGGTAAAGTCATGAGTAGGGGTATGCATCATGTGGTGGTTCACAACATGTTTACCACCGTCATATTTCGTTATCATGCAATCAAAAAAAGGGTACCGATGAACAAGAAGGGTGTCATGGTCAAAGGGTTGCTTGCCTTGATTGGCTTGGTCTTCAAGGTCTCCGAATCCTTCTCCTTCTTCTTCAGCCCTGGCGCACTTGGTCGCCAAGTTAAACAGCTCCAAGGAGGTGCACAGATCTTCATGCATCGCCAGCTCCTCCTTCATCTTGACGTCGCGCACGCCGTCGGAGAAGGCAGAGATGATGGCCTCCTCCGTTACCCTGGGGATCTTGAGGCGCGCGTTGTTGAAGCGCTGGATGTACTTCTGCAAGGTTTCCCCTGGCTGCTGCTTGATTCGGCGCATGTCGCTCACGGCGGATGGCCGGTCGCGAGTACCCTGGAAGTTGGCGATGAAGCGGGTGCGCATCTCGTCCCAGGAAGAGATTGTGCCTGGGGCCAGATTCAGGAGCCAGGTAAGGGCTCCGTCCTTGAACGCCATGGGAAACCAGTTCGCCATGACCTTTTCGTCCCCGTTGGCACCCTCGATGCCCAACTCGTAGAGTTGGAGGAACTCCGCAGGGTCAGCTGTGCCGTCGTAGCGAGGAGGCAGGCCTGGCTTGAACTTGGCGGGCCACGCGACACTGCGCAGCTCGGAGATGAAGGCGCGGCAGCCCGCCGTGACTGCGGGGGGCCTTTGACGACGGAGAGCTTGGTCTTGCGGGTCTCCATGCGCCGCGGCTAGAGGCAGCGCAGGGTCTTGACGTGCTGGAGCGGGGAGCGCTCGGGCAGCTTCTCGTGGGCGAGGGACTTCTTGGTAGCTCTGCTCTTGCCGCGCTGGCGCCTGGCCGAGCGGGTTCCGCCCAGGGGCCGCGTGCCTTGGGGCCAGGGCGCCTTCTTGAGGAGGAGGCGGCTAAGGCGCCCCAGGAGCTTCATCGCCCGCGCGGGGCGGGGTGCGGTGCAGCGTGAAGGACGGTGCGGGGGCGCCTCCAGCAGTGCAGATGAGCTCGGCGACTCGGTCGAGCCATTCTTCGTAGACGTCGTCGATGGGGCGGTAGCGCAGGAGCTCGTTTGCCGCGATGAGCGCAGCTCGGGCCTCCATGGCCGCGCGGGGCGCGCGTGACGAAGAACCAGCGAGGTGCGGCCGTCCCGCCTCATGGACGAGTGCTGGGATGATGCTTGTTGCTCGTTCCCCGCTGGCCCGGTGGCGGCGTTGACGGCAGGTGACGGGGAACGACGAGGGCGCCCGCCGACGGGAGCCGTCTGGGCGACATGGGAGGCGAGGGCGGCTCGGCACTCGGCGCGAGCCCGACAAGCGTCAGACATGGTTGCGGTGGTCGGGGAAGAACGAGGCGACGGAAGGCAGATTCCGGCGCACCCCTACCTGGCGCGCCAAATGTCGGATTTCGGGTTCCGGCAGACCCTTGAGGTTCGAACACTGGGGTGGGCGTGGAGATTCAGCCCTCTACCATCTCACACCTCGCCGAATCGCTGGGACCTAAACTACTAAACAGAACAGCACAAGAGACACAAGATTTATACTGGTTCAGGCCATCATTGTGGTGTAATACCCTACTCCAGTGTGTGGTGTGGTGGATTGCCTCTTGGGCTGATGAGGAACAATACAAGGAAGAACAGCCTCGCGAGGGCCTGTTCTTGGATGGTGCGATGAACTGATGAGAGGGGTTCAGTCGCTCTAACTACTGGTTTCTTGATGAGGATCCAGATGCCTTCGCCCTGGGGGTGTCTAGTCCTATTTATAGGCGAAGGCCCTGGGCCTCTTCCCAAATATTGAGCGGAAAGGGCGCCAACAATTGGCCATTTTGAACGGGAACAGCGGGTACACTTATCCTGACTAAAGTTGGTCCTCGCCTGCCAAAGGCTCTGGTGATGACGCCGGCTTGGGCTCCATGATGACTCCCTTCCAGCCGTTGGGCTGGTCTTGGTCTTGTTGCACCAAAATGGATGCCTTTGCTTGATACTCTCGCCTGCGCTTGCTCCCTTTGCACCAAAGAGGAAGGGAGGACACTGCACGGGCTGGCGCCCGACTGGTGCCCTTGATCGTCATGGCTTGCGTCATGGGCACCTCGTGAGGTACCCTGCCTTGAACTCTCCGTCCCGTCATGAGCCAGCCTGACGAGGCTGTGCCTGAGGAAGCTCCTTGTCGCCCGCCCCGCGAGGCTTGGCCCCTCGCGAGGGTCTTGAGCTTGCCTTGATGAAGATGGGCTGTGTGGGCCTCCTTTGTGCCACGCCGCAGGTCGCAGGCAGGCAAGTCTGGGACCCCCGTTCCCAGAACGCCGACACACACAATCCTCTTATCTTTGTAGCTAGCACTAACTTTCTCTTGTGCATGCACACGCCCACATCCCTCTCACCCTCCCTTGGCATTCTCTAGCTCCATCGCGCAAATTCATCTTTTCACTTTAGGTCGTTCACCCACGGTGTGTGTAGGCTCCAGGCTCATTCTTTACAGCACACATCGACCGATATACCTCTCGAGCCAGGTGTGCCTAGCACAAACAGGAGCTTCCCCTCTTCTCTTGTCACCGTCCATGCCTCACTCCCACCACTCTTTTCATCCATCTCGTACTCGCACACTCCTTCCCCTCGATATAGTATGCCTCTTGTACCACCTCCTAGATGCATCCCTGTCTCTCTATCCTTCTCCTCGTGCCTCATTTGCTTCTAACACACACATATACCTAGATCGACTTTAACTATCCCCCCTTTCATCGATCGACGTACCTCACAAGTTATGTCTCTCCTTTCTCTAACAAAGGCGATTGATCTTCCTATGTAGTTATGTCTGCTTACCACAGCCATATCGTCCCCCCTCATCATTCGTGCATGCCTCCCGACCCGTCTCTCATTCGCACGTGCACAGACAACAAGCAGCCATCTCCTCTCTTATTGATATTGCGGGCGTGCCCTCCGTTTGTCTAGCAAGCCTATCCCACCATTTGTTAGAAGCAACTCCACTACCACCCCCTCCAACACTCTAGCTCTGTCTCTCTCCCAACCTTATTCCTCTCCTGCACATATGCATGGATGCCAATCGATCTCCCTTAATACATGAGGCAGATCGATCTCCTTAATACATGAGGTAGGCCTCTCTCCTCCTCCAAACATATACCAGCCATTGTACCTCTAAGTTAATTGGGCCTCCCTCTCCCCCCACCACACACCGATAGTCGAGCGCTGCAGGTAGGTATCCATGCCACAGAGACAAACTGCACATGTCCCCTCTCATGTTCCAGTAGGCCAGCCACTCTATATCTTTGATGTGGGCACACACAAATTCGATGGCACTCTTTATCGATCGCACGCACGCACACACACACACCACATCATCCCTCTCTTCGATTCTATGGACACCTCAAGCCGATGATACTTCCACTCTCTTCTCGTGGATCGCCCCCTCTATATATATGTTATATCCAGGACTCTATTTCACACACATTGCATATCTTACATTTTTTGATTGACCCCCCCCCCCCCAAAAAAAACTCTCACGAACCCACACACTATATCTCTCTAGGTTTGTATCTCTCTCACACAACCCCACGTAGGTGGTGTACGTATACAAGAAGAGAATAGGTGCATCGTGCATGTACTCATGCTTCGTGCCCAGCCACACCCGCGCGGGTACACAGTGGAGCTCATTTCTTTATGAAATGGCAGCCCACGTGCTAATTTGAATGCCTGTAGCGGTTGTTTACCTAGGGAGGTCGTGTACCATGCGTGCACAAAACAAAGTTTGACTTGACGCGTTGCCGTGTTATTTTTAAATAAAGTTATAGCGCTCAATGACACGTACAAAGAATTTAAAATGAGTTTTATGGAGAAAAAGGTAGTCCGTTCCACTATATACAATGGAGCCTGCCTGCCTGGTTTGTCGCTCTTCAGAGTATCTCACACAAGGCTGCGGTGGCCTCTCTCTCTCTCACCGTTGGTCACTGATCCGGCCGCATCCCGTCTGCCGGGGGAAAGGGAGTGCGGTGGCCTCTCTCTCACCGTTGGTCACTGATCCGGCCGCATCCCGTCCGTCGGGGAAAGGGAGGAAGTGCATCGATTCTCCGTTCGACGGCGCCGAGGTAGCCCGTCCCGATCTGCAGTACACGCCGTTCTCTCTGACCAAGCTCCGGCGCGGCAGGGTCTACGCCACCTGCTCGCTGCCGCAGTATGGGCAGATTGTTTGGGCATATAACAATCTTAGACAATGTTGGACAAGCTTCTCCTCAATTGGTGCTACCCCAACTCTATCTCGTATATCATCATTCCGGACTCGATCCTTCCTCGTGTGGCCACACATCCATCTCAACATACACATCTCCGCCACACCTAACGGTTGAACATGTCGCCTTTTAATCGGCCAACACTCCATGCCATACAACATTGCGGGTCAAACCGTCATCCTATAGAACTTGCCTTTTAACTTTTGTGGCACTCTCTTGTCACAGAGAATGCCAGAAGCTTGGAGCCACTTCATCCATCCGGCTTTGATTCAATGGTTCACATCTTCATCAATATCCCCATCCTCCTACAACATTGACCCCAAATACCGAAAGGTGTCCTTCCGAGCTACCATCTGGCCATCAAGGCTAACCTCCTTCTCCTCACACCTAGTAGTACTGAACCCGTACATCATGTACTCGGTTTTAGTTCTACTAAGCCTAAACCCTTTCAATTCCAAGGTGTTTCATCTCCATAAGAGTGGCTGAGTTTTTACGTTGGCTCGCCAAGCCTATCACAACCCTCCTCCTTTACCCGGGCTTGGGACCGGCTATGTTGAGACAACATAGGCGGAGTTAAAAATTATGCGCCGGCAGGATTCGAACCTGGCAATAATTCCCCACAATAATCTTATAGGCACAAAAGACATGTGCTGAAACTTTAAGGACAAAATACAAATTACCAATCGGGAAGAAGTTTCTCAATATATCGCAAGGCATTATGGATACATTCAATATTAGATAATGTTGTGCAATTATTTCAACATTAAAAGCTTGTATTTGCTCTCATTAAAAGTTTGTATTTGCTCTCATGCAAAGTTGTTTGTAAAAATACTATAACCTGCAGTAGTAGAAGAATGCCTAACCAGTGAACTATGGAACAGCAGGTTGACTCTCATCCCATCAAAAATATATGCATTGTGAAGTCACACTGTATAAGCTATCGTCCATGCAAAATATAAATTACCAACATTAAAATTAACAGCCTCTTCATTTGGATGGCAATCTAAGTACAATGCTCTGGAACACTGTTTTTTGTCTGATACATTGCAAATATTCATGGAGCCGATCAAATAGGAAAGTAGCAAGCTTCTAGAAACAAACGGTCCAGTTAATTATGGAACAGATATTGGTAGAATCAAGTGGCTAACACACTACGGACCATTGCGGATATCCATAATAGAATTTTAGAACTTGCTTCAGTAATTTACCCTCTCTAAATTTATATTGTCTAAGAACTGTGTATCATATCCATTCAGAAATTTGTAAAAAATGGTAACTTATATTGTCTATGTCTTAATTTAGAATACATATCATCTAAGAACTGTTGATTGCATCCATTAAGAAATTTTTGAAGAATGGTAACTCCAACAAACTACAGTAGAGAAACTCTCTCACTCACCTTCATACCAGCAGAAGAATAGCAATCATCACGAGGAGCAGACATTATCCAAGGTTATCATAATTAAGGTCACTGAATTATCTCTAACATGAATACTGGCAAATGATGTTGAGCACAAGTGTAACGCTGTAACATTTCTGTTCCCTTATTTTGAAGCCTTTCCTCATACCACTATTCTGACGAAGAATGCCAAGTATGAACATCACTCACTGCATGGATTCAAAACAGCGACATTAAATTAACACCTGCCTTCACCTTTTTCAAGTGGCATAAGGGTATGATTGTAAAAGTATATATATCCTGTAAATTACATTTCTTACTTATGCGAGCAATCAATTTTTTCATGTATTATAAATCCTAACTTACAACTATACCATCATACACCCATAGTGATAATGGGATGAATTGTGTTCTGTCACCTTGACCCAACACGCGGTAGACATTCTTGATCTGCCCACAAAACAACTTGGTGCATCAGCAATGATATAAAAATTCCGATGTGGATCACATGACTAATATTGTAATCTCCATAAGCATTTCTAAATTTTAAACTATTGTTTCTCATGATGAACAAAGAGACCATTTCCCTATTGCATACAAAGGGCAGTACTGAAGCACCTTTTTTACACAAGAACAAAATAGAGATTCAACTACTGATAAAATGAGAAATTTAGCAATGAATATTAAGTAGGAAAACTACAGTTCAAAGCTTTGGTTCCGTACTGTGGCTTCTCAATACCACAAAGTATATAACATCAGGTGGTGAGGAAAAAAAAATCTTACGAGTCCATACAAAACATAGCCCACCAATGAAATAATGTAAAAATCAGTACCTCACCTTCAAAATCCGTCAAGCTAGAAAATATAGAGTAGGTAAAAATATCAACCACCCAAATTTTGGTTAGCTTCCGATATAAAAGTAGGAAAATGAGCAATAGAATGTTAAATAGAAAAAGTTCTTGTCATGTTCTAGTGCCTCTAGAGACTGCTAAAGATCGATGTCATGCCAATTTTGCATGTTGGAGCTTGTTAGTTCAGATTTAGCATTCAGATATTGGCACTTCAGAATGGGCACTGAAATTACTAGTATTGCAGTATACTTTTGAACATGCCAAAGCAATTATGTTTCAATTTTTTTTATAAAGCTTTGAACTTTTTGGTATTAAAAAAAGAATGTCACATTGTAGTCATTTGCACTTTCAACAAGGATGACGTGGGCATTCAAACATAATACTCTCTGGAAAAAAACATTAAAGTAGAAATCAGTGCCTCGCATTACAACCCAGCAGAACCAGGCCAATCTATCACAACCGAGCTTGAATACATCAAGCTGGAGAACTTCCATTCATTTTTTTGAGTAGAGAGAACATCATGAATAAAAATAGAGTAAATATGGTCTCAATCCATGATGTCGATATACATAAAAGAATGAACAGCAAGCACATACCACTCATTTAATAGTAGCCCAAGAACAACCACAAGGAAAATGTTGGAATGAGAGTCCATCCAATCTCGAGAATAGACACTTGACTGCCAGCCATCAAAATTAGAACAAGGCAAGAAAAATCTTAGCACATGCATACATCTATAATACGAATTGTTAGGGAGGCGTGGACCTTGTATTAACCCCAAATTGATTATCCTGGTACTCCTCGAGCGGCATGTCACGGTGTGCCTGCAACTGGTCAGCGAGGCTGACTGAAGAACACCGTGACGTGCGCTGGATCCGCCCCCTCCATTGCTCTTCGGAACACCTTCAGCGCCCACTGCGGGTTGTGCACCGAGTAGCATCGTGTCCGCCTAACCGGCGCCCGAAAAATCAGATGCCACACATCCACACATCAGGTAGCGCGGCGGCGCGACCGTAAGGGAAGGAGGTGCGAACATACCTGCGGCAAAGTGGCCACGGGCTTGTTTACCGGATGGCTCGCAGCGAAAAGAAGATGGGTCGTGGAGTGGTGCAGAGGAGCTCCACGCGCAGGAGCATCATGTCCACTGTCTTCTTCGCCTCTCCTCAGCTCCGCTGGGAAAATCTGCATCATGCCATGCCCATATAATCATTGTCTCTCTCCAGTTTCACCGGGCAAGTTGTCGGGCATCGCTGCTCCGGTTGCTATAACCGGCGACGGTGTCGGGAGGACTCGCCTAGGTCGCGAGAGATGTTGGGGAGGGGAGGATCCGTTGTCACGGGCGAGAGGATCGGCGCGGGCAGCCAAGAGGCGGGCGAGAGACACGGAGGCATAGGCGGCGACATCGGCGTGAAGGGAAGCGAGGAGGGAGGAGATGCCGTCGTGGGCAGCGGCGGGGAGAGGAGGGGATAACCTGAGCAGCGAAGGAAGGGAGGGAGATGCTGTCGTGTAAGGCTGAACCGGGCTTAACCTTGGGCCGAGCAGGAGACATGGCCCAATTAACGACAGGGCTGCAAAATAGTTACGGGAGTAGCTGCCCTTCCGACTTCAGGCCCAGTTCATGGCGAACATAGCGTTACTTTAGATCTGACGGCCAATTAACATTTAACAAACGAAATTAAACGGCCAGAAATGCCTAATTCATGAGAGGACCGGGATTAGGTGCAGTTTTACAATTTTTAATTATAATAAGAGTGCAGACGCTCCTTCATCCGGTTCCTAGTACTAGTATAGTACATACTTCTATAGACTATAGTAGTAGTACTAGTACTACTAATAAACTTTGCACTTGCCTGTTTGCCTATTCGGGAAGTCGAACAATAATAGCACTAGTAGTATAGTGTATGTTTCTGGCAATCTAACACTGAATTAACTGTTGCACGTCCACCGCCTGAGCGAGGGAGAGCTTGCATTAGTCAAAAGTTTCTCCTGGTCCTGCGAGCCACCGCGCGTAAGCTTCTCCCGTCCTGCAACATTCTCCTCGTTCGGCAAGTTCACGGGACACAACAAAGTAATGCTAGTCCATACTGCCTCCTCTCTGGTTAATATAGCTTAATTTCAAACGAGATAAATACACTGTCTGTCACTGTATATTTGTAAAAATACGGTCAGTGGACTTCATAATACGCTCATTGCGCTCAATATATATATTTTCCGGTGTTTATACGGTCACTAGCTCACCCTGACTGAGTATGTGTGTGCATGCACGTGTAGATTGAACACTTGAGCATGACCATGTGTGTTCCGTCGTGTGCTCGGACATGCATGCATTAGGGCGTCGTGCGCGTTTTTGCCTCCATGTGTACGTGTGACTGTTGCATACACGTAGGGGGAGTACGTGTAGGGGCCACTAAGGAGCAGTCAAATCACACAGTAAGTTAGTCGGAAGAAGCAACCATCATTTCACTCTTCAATGACACGTACGCAATATAAAATGGTTGATATGGAGAGAAAAAGAAAACCACTATATATACACTAGCAGGAGCCTAAGCTACAAGCCTGCTTGCTTAGGTTGCTCTGTTCACAAGCATAGAATGACGGGCCTGATCCCCCAGCTGGGGGAAGGGAACAATGTTCTGCGTAGAAGCAGTCGACATCGGCGAGGGAGAAAACCCACAGTCGGTGCGTCCCAATCGGGGGGTCACCGCGCTATGGGCCGATGCCGCGTCCCAACTGCCCCTCTAGCTACAGCCCGATGTCCCAGGTAGTCCATCTTCCTTTTGGACCCGGCTTGCTCCACTGCCGTAGCTCCATCTCCATGTCGATATTTCTCTACTTCTACCGGCTTCTACTTGTGATGAGTTTATGTCTCATGAACTTGTGCCAGTACTATTATTCTAATCACACTTCTTCAATATCTTTGCCATCAGGGATGCTCAGGTCGATTTTAGTGGAACTGCACAAAAGCATCGTATGATCTGAGGGTGCCAGCCGTCTTTCCTTCCACAGGTTCTACCTGGCCAGGAAATTAAATCATCTTTAGGATTTAGGGTTTAAGTCGTAGTGATCCCATCAGTAGTTTTTCTTTCGTACACGCTCTCACCACTTTTTTCTTTAGTTCTGAAGTAAATATTGGCTATGATCTGTGAATCATTGAGATGCATCAGCATGCGTGTTAGTTTTCCTTTGTATTTGATGGAATGTTGTAACGGGGCAACCTTGGAATAGGAATGAAAATGGAGTGGAAAGTTTCCATTTTTCCGGAGAAAAATGAAAACGGAGAGAAACCAATGTTTCGTTTCGTTGGATCGCGCCATCGAGCAAAACCAACGTTTAAATTACGTCTGTCGTGTTCGTGTGTCACCCTCCTCCACGGCTCGACCCCACACGGTCGCTCGACATGCCACTCACCGCAAACCAAGTATACGGTAACTTTCCCGCCTGCTTGTCGATGGATCGCTCCATGGAGTACTAGCACTACTGGAAAAGATTGACGAGTTGGGGGAGGACAGCTAGCTTTAGCACGGACTTCCAAGAACTTTTTACATGCATGTTGTAGCCGGCTATTGCGACCTTTGAACGCGGAGCAGTCGCGTGCACCCGGAAGCGGCGCGGGCGACGCTCTCTCGGCCGGCGCGCCACTTCAATGCCGGCGCCAGTGAGAGGTCGCGTCCGCTCTGGCCGGGCATGAATGCGACACTGACCGTTTCGGGTGGGAAGCATGCACGGGTGATGAAGAGGGTTCGGGTTGGTCAGGACCGGCCGTGCCAGCGGTCCAGACGTTCGCAAACAAGAGATGTTGTACGTTAAATTTGCTGCGTATATATTTAACAACGTAAATAATGTGCCAATTGGACAAATATGATTGGAGATGGAGATGGAAATGGAATTTTACGTAAACACGGATATGCATGTCTATGTCTATGTGTGTGTGCGCTACGACTCTCACGACCTGGAAGCGGGGGCGTGTTTTTGATCGAGATTTCTTTCTTGGTACGTTAAAAAATTGTCCGCCAGTTTTTGTTTCTTTTTTCCAGGAACACGCGTATTCTATTTAAAACCACTGCTATGGAGAGATTTTTTTTACTCCATTATAGCCTCTTATTTGATAGAGTTTCTCGCGTCTCGCTCTCTCACCCTCTCCATATCAAAACAAGATGACAGTGTCCACTCTATCTCTCTCCTCACCGGTGGTCATAGATCCGGCCGAATCCTGTCCGCTGCGGGAGGTGAGGAGGTGCAGCGTTGATGTTGTCGCCGTCGGCGACGGAGGAAGCCGATGCGCACCGTCCTCTCGGAGCCGACACTGGCGCGGACAAAGATCCTCCGCGCCCTTGTTCGCTATCGTCGTGTGGGCAGATCCCACCCGCCCACCAAAACGACATCTCGCCCACCTGAGGTATAACTTCTTGTACTGGTCCAGCTCCCCAGGTCGCTGCATGCGGGTTTTCTTCTATGCGACTACTCCCCAGCTCCCCATGTATAGTAGCTAGGGTGCGTCGGCTGGTCCAACATCACCTACTAGTACTATTATAGAGGAAATGCCACTCGAAAAGTTGTCCTGATTTATGCCTCGGTGGAGGTATACATGTTGTTTCGACAAAATGTACATGGTGGTTGTGCGGTCATTGTCCATATGGTGGTAGTACTATCACTGGTTAAATGAAGAAATGCTTTTTTCTTGAGTATCCTGGTTTAGTTCCCATCAAGATAATTATGATTCTTCTGTTTGTTGGTGTAGTTTTCATTAATTCTTATTGACAATTGAGATATCGTTGCTAATCTTGTAAAACAAAGTAACAACACTATATCCCTTTTTTATATTTTTGGAAATAGCGATGCGTATCTCCATACCCGGGCATGTCTTCCTCAATTTTAGTGGAACTGCACAAAATTGGATGGCCATTGTTGTTCCACCTCACTGTCCTCTGCCATGTGATTCTTCCTTCCACGAGCTTGATTACTGAGAAGAAACATACCACAGTGAGGATTTGTCGAACTTCATAGGTGCCTCACCCAAACTTGATGCCAAATGGATGATGCATCACCATGATGACCTATCGATGCTCATGGTTGCACCTCATGGTTGCGTCGGCTGGTGAAGCTGATCGATTTTCAATGAAAAACAAACTGTCTTCCATCAGTGTTCTTTGCTTGTTATGCACAAAGATGATATCCTTCGTCAGTTCACCTTGGTTGCGTTGGAGACGCAGTCGTCTTTCACGTTGGTGCAATTTTATCACACAATTTGCTATGAACCAAATGTTTCCTCGAAAAAGGATTGGCGTTGGTACTAAGAGCATAAGTTTTGTATTGATTTCTAAGCCTTCTCATAACTTTGTCTGCAGCTCCCCTATAATTTTATTTGTCCAACTATTAACTTTGATTTAAAAAATGGTGTGGACTAAAAACCCAGATGGACGTAGTAGCCCTCCATTTTTATTTAATCTGCATATTAGATTTGACTGAAGTCAAACTTTGTAATACTCTCAAACCTTTCCAATAATTGAAATTAAAATTCTTTATTTGTACACACTCTCACACGTTTCCGATAATTTGGCGCATGTGTGGTTGTTCACTTAAGGGAGGGTAGTGTACCGCACGTGAAGGACAGGAAGTGCGACTAGGATGCGTGGGCGTGGATCGTTAGTTCATCGGAAGTAGTAGTAGTTTTCTTCACTGTACGTTAAATAAAGAGTTTCGTTTCATACGTACACAATTTAAAACGATTGTTATGGAGAGAAAAAGAAGAATACTCCACTATATATTAGTCGTATACACGAGAGTACTGTATGGACGCAGCTTCATTGACTTAGTGCACCTGCCTTTAGGTTTATGACAGGTGGGCCCAAAATGTGGCTGGCTCACCTGTCATACAGCCAAAAGAAGGTGCAGTGAAGGCACCGTAGCTTAGTTCGTACTATAGTATATATATAAGCTGGAGCCTCAGTGCTTGTTCGCTATGGTTTGCACTCTCCACACTCTCGCCGCACTACATATATGTGTACACGCTGGAGGCTCAACGTTCATTTGCTAGGGTTTGTTATATTTATAGTCTCTCACCATCTCTTCACCAGATCTAAACAAGAA
This sequence comes from Triticum aestivum, assembly GCF_018294505.1. NCBI lineage: Eukaryota > Viridiplantae > Streptophyta > Magnoliopsida > Poales > Poaceae > Triticum > Triticum aestivum. The sequence goes on from NC_057801.1 coordinate 244,562,506, forward strand.
TGTGTTGGCCTCTTGTCTCTCTCTCCCCACTCACAGCTGGTGAAGGAGGCATCTGTATCCCGTCGCACCGGGAAGGGGAGGAGGTGCAACGTTCACTCTATCGCCTTCAGCGAGGGAGGCAATTCACTGCCGGCTGCGCTGTTCTCTTTCACCCAGCGCCTATGCGGGAGGGCCACCGACCCCTTCTTCCTCGCAGCCGTACGTACTGTGGGCAGATCCGGCCTCCCGCCGCACGCCTTGCCACATCCCGACGATACTAAGGTATAAGTTTCTTTGAAACCGTCGTTGCTCTAGCTGCATGTGGATCTTTTTTTATCTGTAGTCGAATCTAGGTCTTTGTTCAAAGAGGAAAGAAGGGTGCAGTGGGCTGGAGCAAGAATCTAGGACGTGGTTCAATGAGGAAAGGAGGGACAAAAAGTAGTATAGACTGGCTATCCAGTCGCTTTGTTGGTCGAAAAGGGAAAAAGGGGGTAACCCAGTACACACATCTGTAAGGAACCGATCTCTTTGTTGAAAAGAGAAAGAAACTGGGGGGTCGGGTAGTTTGTGCAGGACTAGATTTGCTGCCCTCACATAGAAAAAAGGGTCAAAGAGAAAAAATATGGGACCAACGCATATATGCTTCTTGGCTGCATACTCTGCATCACCCATTTATACGTGTGGACGCACATGGTGCTGGCATGTCCCATACAACTATTTTGCTGTTGTTAATCTAAGAATGCCGCCGGAAAATTGAAGCAATGCCACTGTTAAAAGTAAATTACATTTTTTAACGAATATTGTTTTAAGAGAATGTCTCTGTTAATATGAATCAATACAACCGTTTTAGAAATGCTACTATCCTACTTTGTTTTCCATCCTAGATAAGTTAGATGCTTCTTTCTATCACCATTTGTTTCATCCTCATTTATTGGCAAGTAATTGTTTCCTTTTTGCGTCCGTTAAAATAGGGGTATCTATTCAACTTGTTGCTATTGCGACATTTTGCTTCGCTACTTGAAACACTTTGCTTGATTTCAGTGCAACTGCACAAAACGAGATTGCATTTCCTATTCGTGTTGGCAGATTCGTACGTGATCTTGTGAGCGTCATGACAGGTAGGTACTTGCCTTCATCCACAAGATCGTGCAGTGTGTTTTGAGATGTCGTGCTACTTGTATTGGTACTATTTTAAATAAATATTTAATTGAAGCTATTGTATTGCTCTCTTTTCCCATTAAGTAGTGAACAAAAATGGGACCAACCCAAACATGATGCTTGTTGCTTTGTTACAACAAACTCTGCATCACCCCCTTTATAAGTAGATAGAATATTGTTGTTGCACCAACTCCCCCCTGGAACTGTTTATGCTTTTCGTTAATCTAATGCCACTGGTAAAATTAAGCAATGCCACTCTCAGAATTAATTAACTACTGAATCTTAGTTCAAAACTGCAACACTTGTTAGGAATGGTACTATCCTACTTTGTAGTTCTTCCTACATGTTTAACCAAGGTATTGTTAAGGTAATGTCTCTGTTAAAATGAATCAGTTGCATTGTTTTAGGAATGGTACTTTTTTGCTTTGTCGTTCTTTATACATGTTGAAACAAGGCATTGTTAAGATAATGTCTCAGTCAATATGAACGAATCACACTGATGGAGAATTGCTACTCTCCTGCTTTGTTTCCCATTAAGATAAGGTAGATCAGTAGATGCTTTTCTTCTGGGAGTACAAGTCATCAACCATTATTTCTCAGTAATTGTTTCCCTTATACCTATTGTTGCTTACAGGGATATCAAAATTAAAGCTCGGTTTTATTCCGACTTCGATTTTAGTTGAACTGCACAAAAGGAGCCAATGTGTCCAAGGCAAACTGCTGCATTACTGGGTCTAGTTGGTCGTTCCACTTTCCAGAAAGAAGCAGTCACTATTTGCGCTACATTACAGAAGGAATGACCGAGAAGCTTTACAGAGTATTATTAGACACTGGTGACATGACTAGTCTATAGAGAGCATTGGCAATTCTACAACACGTGGAGTGCACTAAGCAAAAAGTGCCCAAACAAGTATAGGAAGCTACGACAGGACTCCACGATCATAGGCATTACATATTTTGAATGGGAAAAGCTTGTCAAAGTTTAATCATTGATGTTAGCAAGAAGACGTTAGTTTAATATATTGGAATTGGAAAACCTTGTCAAAATTTGCTCATTGATGTTAGCCAGAAGACATGCATTTGATATTTTTGAGTGGGACGACCTTGCTGTGAGAAGCGTCAATTGTTTTTTCCTATTCCTGTGTTCAGTTTAGAAGTAAATAGTTACTCTGCTGAGATAATCCTGTGTTAAGAGTTTGTTCTGAATATTGTCTATGTAATGCCAGACCTTGTGTTTGATTGCAAAGTTGAGCTTGGAATGTTGTGGCATGCGGCATCACGAGCTGTTCACCGTGCCTCCTGAGAATAATGCTTCGTATTGTTTTGCATGTCAATCTAATGCCAGTGATTTGCTTGTTAAGAAGGTCATCCTCTTCTGTTATTTCTGTGCCTAAGAAGTTCATTGTCTTATGTTTCATTCATAGCCTATACGACAAGTCGGGTAGGTTAGACGTGAAACCATATGATCTTCCAACCAACTCATGACATTAGGCCGTGATTGGATCGTCGTTTTCCAACTAGACCCGCTTGTAAAACTGACGCTTGTAAATAAAAGCAGATGGCCTCGGGCGAAGCGCTTGGTTGGTCGATTTTGACTAGTAAAATATCGAAAGTACTTCACACACGATAAAAATGCTGAACGACACTCGGACGATTGCTAATCCTGCCGTTAGCTGCTGTTTCAGCCTTGCCCATGAATGGCATGATACGCACGTCATGCATGTATCGTCTGGTAATGTCGTCCATATAGCAGTGCTCGTAAAATATACACTGGTCTCTCAAATTACACGCGTAACCTGCCGGTTTTACTTACAGACCTCGGGCCCTCGGTTTCATTACGCCTGTATTTTACGCGTTGTTTCCAATGACGAATAAATTACACTTGTATGTTAATACAGGTTTGAAATAAACCAGAGCTCCCAAGCGTGGCCTTACCGTTTCATGCCGTCTCAGTTTCTCGAAGGTGCTCATAGGTGTCCGATGATCCTGGCTTCCTGAATGAGCAGCAGGTGCTGTATCAGACCATCCGTAGGGCTCGCGAGGCCCTCTCCGTCATCCTTCGAGTTGTTGCGCTCACCGTGGCGCCGAGCATTGTTAACATCGTCAACAAACATGAGGATTCAGGAGATGACTTTATTTTGACTGGATGACACTAGGGACCCACTAGGTCCATAGCTGTACGTACGCAAGTGCCTCCTTATTATGTACAACTATATTTTTTTTGCTTCCTCTTGGTTTCCTGACATCACGGTCCCACACCATTGTCAACCTATGTAGTCAATATAAACGAGAGAATTGCACAAGGTGCGACTGAAAGCTGGGACCAAGCAGCTCGAGCAGTATTTGTGTTCTTGAGGCGTGAGTACGGTAGATTCTTTCTTGGCGATGATTTCGTTGTTGTTCAGAGGAGAGCAGGGTATTAACTGGGCGGGTTGTGGCCCGTCTAGCCCAGGCCATATATTCAGTCCAGATATTAATTTTTTCAAGATGAAAATGGCTAGCCCAGCTATAGGTTTTTTGAGGAATACCTAGGCAAGGTCAACTTGTTATTCTCCGCCCCGCTGGGCTGCAAATCTTTCCTAGGAGGGATGCATTAGGCTTAACAGGAGAATGGGCTTTAAAAAGTAATAAATGGGATGGAGTTATAAAAACTAGGCAGTAACTATAAAAAAATGCACCAAACACGAAATTAGTTTATAAAATATTATTTACAGATTTTCAAAATCTTAAATTTTCATTGTTGCGCGCGATGTTTCGTTGGATTTTTACGTAATACAAATTTATATTTAATCCGACTAGAAATTTCGGGATAAAAATATTTCGGATCCCATCAAAATGTGGGAAATTTTATTGAATTCTGTCTTCAACGGTTGGTTGAAATTATTAATCTTGTCCTAGCTAGAAAATGGGTTGTACTTTTAACAAACTATAAATGGGTTGTAGTAAATTCCATTAGAATTCAAAAATGGCCTGTACATTCTCACAAATCGCAAATGGGCTATAAGTTCTCTGCCACACACTTGTGGGCCTACTAAGTTGATGCGTCCCCTAAAAAAATAAGTTGACGCGTATGCAAGGCTTTGTCAACTTATTGTAGTCAACACACGGTTCTAGCAGCAGTGGTCATTGGATACCTATCCAACTGATGTCGTGCTTCTTCTTCAATCTCGGATATTCTTAGCTTCGGCCACCCAAAAAATGATTCGTCCCCCTGACATCTGGGGCGCACCGTTTCGGAGGCTGACTTATGGGCCTACTAAGTTGGCGCGTACCAAGGGCTTTGTCAACTTAGTCAATATAAACGATTCTAGTTTCAGTGACTGTACGATGTCCATCCAACGGCCGTAGTGCTTCTTCAACCTCTGGTCTTCTTGCTCCAGCCGCCCAAAGCAGCGCCGGTCGTGCTGCCTTCTCCTGCCTCCCGTGGCCGGCTGTGCTGCCGCAGAGGCCTCACCTCCCCCATACTACTCCCACCGCTGGCCAGGCCATCCCTCCACTCACCCACACCCCCTGTTATTCTGCAGCGACGGCCGCCTCACACAGCAGCCGAACCAGTGAACCCTCGTACTCCTCTCTGCGCAGGCTTCCACTGATGCGTCTTCCCCGGCTCCGTGTCGTCCCCTTCCTAGGCCTCACCATCATCCATCGCCCTGGTGCTCTCGGCGCGGCGTGGTCAACGTGGTCAACGACCGACTTCCATCGGAAGAGTACTGTACGTGGAGAGGCTGACAGCTGGGTCCATGGCGGCCGCAAGGAAGTGCCTCCTTATTACGCGCAAAATAATTATTCCTCCACCTGACAGCAGGGACCCGCCGGACGGGCCACCTTATTTCGTGAAAACAAAATGTTTCCCCCTTGACTGCTGGGACCCACCGGACGGGCCACCGTATTTCGCGAAAAAACGTTCCCCTTGTTGTCATCTCGGACCCACCAGAAGTGCCTCCTTATTACGCACAAAAAAATGAATACTTCCCCTGCTAGCTGGGACCCACCTTGGTGGGAGGCTGACTTGTGGGCCTACTAAGTTGACAGGGACGGAGGAATTTGTCAACTTAGTCAATATGAACGATTCTAGCTCAAGTGACCGTACGATGTCCATCCAACGGCCGTAGTCCTTCTTCAACCACTGGTCTTCTTGCTCCAGCCGCCCAAAGCAGCGCCGGTCGTGCCGCAGGCTCCTGCCTCCCGTGGCCGGCTGTGCTGTTGCAGAGGCCTCACTGCCCCCTACTATTCCCACCGCTGGCCAGGCCCTGCGGCGATGGCAGCCTCACACCGCAGCTGAACCAGTGAACCCTCGTACTCCTCTCCGCGCGGGCTTCCATTGTCGCATCTTCCCTGGCTCCGCGTCGTCCCCTTCCTAGGCCTCACTGTCGTCCACCGCCCTGGTGCTCTCGGCGCGGCGTGGTCAACGTGGTCAAGGAACGACTTCCATCCGACGTGGACTATACGTGGAGAGGCTGACAGCTGGGTCCACGGCCGCAGCAAGGAGGTGCCTCCTTATTACGCGGAAAATAATGGTTCCTCCACCTGACAGCAGGGACCCACTGGACGGGCCACCGTATTTTGCGAAAAAAAATTCCCCCCTGACTGCTGGGACCCACCAGCTACAACTTCGCACGCAAGGAAGTGTGTCCGGGCAAAAAAAAGATTCACCCCCTGACTGCTGGGACCTACCAGCTACATCTTTGCACGCAAGGAAGTGCCTAACAGTCGGGACCAACCTGGTCGAAGCATACATAGTGTTGTCATTCTGGTCGCGAATGTGTACGTACATACAGGTGGATGTAGAGGCACGCATGTGTCGTAGTAGAGGCGCGCACCGTGTCGTAGTAGAGGCGTGCACGTAGCATGTACACGTACGTACAACGGCCAGGGTGCAAGAAAGAAAATACGGCCACGTACGTACATACGGACGAGGTCTCGAACGCCTACTCGCGCATACGTACGTCCAGGGCTCGTGTACATGGCTAGGTCAGAACGGAGAAACAACGTCGCCTCTTGTTCATGGGGAGCCAACCGGCTGGGTCAGAACTGAATGTGTCGTCGTGTTCATCAGGAGGGCTTGGACGGAACAAGCAATGGAAACGAGGCCTGGCATACCGCAGAACGGAGGAAACGGCCTTGTGTTCGACCAGCCACGTTCAAAACGGGATCCTGTTCATCGGGAGGGGTCTGGCGTACCGCAAAACGGAGGAAATGGACCTCCTATGGTCGAAACAGGGGTCCTGTTGATAGGGAGGGGTGTGGCGTACCACAAAATGGACGAAACGGACTTGTGTTGGAGCGCTACGATCGAAACGGGGGTCCTGTTCATCTGGAAGGGTGTGGCGTACCACAAAACGGGACTCCACGGGATACTGTTCATCTCCACCGTCGACCTCCTCCAGCCTCCACGGGCTACCGTCGACCTCCTCCAGCCTCCACGGGCTCTTGTTCATCTAGCCTCCAGCTTGCGCTACTCCACCGGCTACTGTCCAGCCACCCCTCCACGGGCACCCCTCCACCATCTACTGTTCATCCAGCCCTCCACGGGGTCGTCCTGTTCATCTAGCCCTCCACGGGGTCCTGTTCATCCATCCCCAACCGGCTCAATCAATCGGGGTCCTGTTCATCCAGAGGCAACGCCACGGGGTCCTATTCATCCACCCCCACCGCTCACTGTTCATCCACCCCCCCCCCCGCAACGCTCACTATTCATCCAAAGGCAGCATCGATCGGCTTTAGTTAGCAGCAGTAGCGAAGGAATCGCTCGATCAGGTTTAGTTAACAGCCATTGATCGATCGCTCGGGTTCAGTAATGCGTTGCCTGCAGTGCAATCGCTCGGGTTCAGTTAGAGCCAATGCCTCTCACACACACACGTACGTGTATGAGAGAAACGTGCATCGCTTGGCCCCCAACAACCCACCGTAACCGGGAACTCCCCGAAATTTTCCTCGCCCTCACTTCTACCACGGTTTTTTCCGTCATGGACAGCCCAAAGAATGTCATGCAGCTGCATCTCCGGCCCGCCCAGGATGAAAAGCCCATTTCATGTCATGATTTTTTGTCATAGAATTAGAAGCCCACCACATCTATGATGATACCGGGTTTTTGTCACAATTATCATCATAGAAGTGTCATAAGTATGACAGAAAAAAAATTGTTCGGCCCAAAATGTCACGGATGTGTCTTTTTTTTAGTGCGAGCTGCGGGCGGGCCACAGGAGCGGCACGAGCATTGGCCGAGCGGGGTGGTGCTCTGGCGCAAGCTGCAGAAGAGAGAGGAGGGTGCGGGAGCAAGTGGGTGGCCTTCTAGCATGGAGCGGACGTCAAGGGGCATCGACCGACACACGACGGAGGCTCGAGGTGGTCGGGGGATGCAGCGTCAACGGTCGGGTGCCCTGCTAGGCGCTCCAGAGCATGACTTTGGCCGGCATCTGCAGCTTTTCCGCGCGCACTCGCGTGTCCACTTGTGTCTAGTGGCTGCATGAGGGAGTAAACAATGTTGCAAAGGCATTGGATGCCCTGGGGAGCCACTAGAGGAGAGGTGGGGTTGAGAGAGAGAGGGAAAACTGCTGTCCAGGGAAGAAAAATGGGTCTCTGCCCCCCTTAATCATTGCTCCTTGGGCAGCAAAGCATGCAGGAGTTAGAGGAGGACCATATGATGCTGTGGGAGAAAGTTTAGCTCATGGAGATTAGTGGAAATGGCCAAAACATGCATTTTAAATTTCTGCCAGAAGGCGTTTGATGCTGATTTGGGAAAGCAAAAGGAGTCCAATTGCCATGGGAATTAACATGATCAAATGGCATATAGAATTGAGGTTGTTCACCAATTTTGAGTCTATTTGAAGAAAGTTGCCAATGTAACTTTGGTAAACCCTAGAAATCAACAGAAATGGATTTTCCAAGATTTAGTCAAGAAAATCTTTTCTCCTTGATGCACCAATTGGTTTAGTATCATCATTTGAGGATTTGAACATGTACACAAAAATTGGGACCAAAAGGAGACACTTGGCAATGTAGAGTTGTTCAAGTTTGGTTCTGGACAGGAAGGGGTTTTGGGGCACTTTGATCAAGATAACATTCTCTCCAACTTGTGACATTTGGTCTAGATGAGTAATTAGACCATTTGAGCATATTCACAAAGTTTGAGAACATTTGGACATGTTTGGCAATGTAAAGTTGCTCAAACTTCAAAATGGACAGAAATGGTTTTGAGGGGATTTCATGGGGTTATACTATTCTCCATGACATGATACTTGGCAAGATCATCAAATATGTCATTTGTGACATGCTAGAATTTTCTTGGAATTTTTAGAGATTATTTCCTTTGTAAATATTTGAAAAGCTTGAAATATCCAGAAAGGGTTTTTGAGGGATTTGTCCAATATTTGGAACATGACCATGTGTTGAAACTCTTATATATGGACAATATATGTCCACTGAGTTTCCCTAGGTTTTTCCCAAATATTTTTAAAGCATTAAAATAATTTTACCAATTAAAGACCATTTCTGGCCTAAAGAAAAAGCCTTTAAACAAAATAGGAAAATAACTTTTCAAATTATATTTTTGTGGTTTTTGGTAGTCCTATACCTAATAGGAGTCAAACATATTCTTTGAAAGATTTTTATACCCCAAATCAAGTACTTGCAGTGCAAACCTCAATTCAGGGGGTTTTGGAAAACTAAATTTAGAAAATACTTTTGGCCAAATTATTTTTGTAAGAAAATTCTATAATGTACTATACACATGGCATGATCATTGGTTCAAGAGTTTGGAGCAAGGATATGAAGTATAGGAGTTGGAGGACTTATTGGATTTTTAGAGCACTTGCAACCAACACACAAAAATCAAATCAAGCAAGGACAAAAACACTCAAAAGTTTTTGTTAAACCACATTTTATCATTGTGCCATGAAAATCAGGGTGTGACAGACCTACCCCCCTTACAAGAATCTCGTCCCCGAGATTCCCAAACTAGGCACGGAAAGGAATATGGAAACTTTGATGTGGGGTGGTCTTCACATCCTTATACTGTTTCTGCTTCCGAGCGATGCTCCATTGAACCTTAAGTACGTGATGGTGGTGTGGCTTCGTGTATAACGTTCTTCTTGATCCAGGTTGCAAATGGGTTCTCTCGCATAGGTCATATTGGGCTGGAGGTCGATGGCTCATTGATCGATGTTCTTGCAGAGATCGGGCTAGTTAGGAAGTTGGAAACACTTCCGGAGTTGTGGTACGTGAAAAATGTTGTGATCTGGAGGGGCGATAAATCTTGGTGTGATCTTTCCTTTGACATGGAAATGCTCGGTTCCTTCGAGATGAGTGGTTTGCAGAAAGGCACGGTCTTCGACGAGGAAGTTCACTTCTTGTCGATGGTGGTTGGTGTAGTTCTTCCTCCTTGACATGGCGGTCTTCAGATGTCCCCTAACCAGCTGAACGGTTCTTCTTCCTTTTTCGGGAAGGCAAGTAGGTCACCAACCAACCAGTCCAAGTACTCCATGAAGGCTTGTTCATGGGGTACATAAAGTAGGCTGGGGTATTGGTGGTGGTCACGGTTGAGTATGGGTCAAGGTGTTCCGGACCTATAGCCAAAGCCCATCATCGTGATCCTACCATGATGTGGCTTGGTAGGGCTTAAGGGTTTCAAGGATTCTGATGTGTGGGTGAATGTTTACCATATTATCCTTAAGCACAGTTCCTGAGATGCCATTTGTTCTATCTAGTCTTCCAAACAAATCACACCATATTACCGAAAGAGGCATGCCGTATAGGTCAACTCCACTCATCACTCATGCTATTCATATCCTCATGGCTCCCCGAGGGGAGGTCTGACAAAATCATACATGTCTACTATCCCCAAACTCACGTGTGTGGCTATCCTCATGCAAAAATCCATGGGTAGAACATACAAACGCCAAATTCAAATTAAACATGACAATCCAAGTGTTCAGCCTATTCTTCCAAGGTCTAAGATAGTGCATTTCTATCCTAAGGAAACACGTCGTATGACACTCCAAGATCTTGTTTCCTTCCTATGAATCAACTCCAACAACCCATTAACTTGCATCATTTACTACATAATCCATTAAATCTAATTGAATGTCTATGGTGCTCCACATGATCTACTAATGTCCTATAATCCCCAAGTGCTTGAAAGGGCTACCCTTACTATTGTTCATCCACCAATTCCCATTATCATGATAAAAACCAACCTCAAGCTCCTATAGATCCCTAATTCAACTCTGACAATGAATCCAATCTCCTAGCTTATGGTCCATCGAGAAACATGGCATCATGATCGAGATCATCAACCTGAATCTAATTTACTCTAAACCATGTAGACATACTCAACATCTATACTCCACTGGGATCACCTATTTAAATCCAAATTTACTCCGGGGTGATGAAATCTATGCTACTCTATACACATGATCCCACCAAGTTCATCTACCAACATGAAAGCCTCATAACCCCCCAAAGTGTTTGAGATAATTCCTCAAGGTTACTAGTATAGCTCCATCAAGTCATTTGTCCTCTATTCTTATATCCTCAAATCGGTCTTCCCTATGGCATCGTCAGTTCTTGTCCTATATTAGTATGACAATGTGCTTGCTCACTACGTCCACTAGTTCCATAGTGAACCCAGTGTTGTGGAAGGTTACGGAGGCTTGACTGGTTCTCTTGCAATCATGTGGGTTAATAACATGATTAAGGATTCGAGCTGCGGTATCTGTGATGTCTCGAAGGGTCTCGGGATGGGTTTCCAGTCTTGCGAGGTAAACATAACTCTACAGGGTTGCACTTGGTCGAGGAGGTTGTAGCAAACAGCCTTCAGTGCTGGTTGGTTGTCAAAGTAGACTCCTTGGTGTATCTTGTCTTGCCGATCTTCAACTGAGGAGGGAGAGATGAGATGGAAAAGTAGCATAGAGGAGGGGAAGGCCTAAAGGGGGTTCTACAGTGCAAGTGCAAACAAACAGGTGCAAAAAGCGCCAAACAAAATAAACAAGATAAGGAAGGTGATATGGTCGCGTACTTGTTGCCTAAGGCAGAAGGGCGACTTATATCAAAAAACACACAAATAAAAACAAGCAACACACAATCATGGTTCTATTCGAACCATCACACGGACTCGACTGTGCATAGGGCGTACACGACTCATCCTACCCTAGGGGTTCTCGGATTCAGTAGTCTTGCTCTTCTCCGTGACTCATGCAGTCTTTTGGGTTTTCCTTAGGTGTCGCTACGTCTCCTGTAGTTGTTCGATGAAATGATCCAGGTTGAGCCTGAAGAGTCTTCAACAACTTCTCACCTGTTGAAGTGATGTGGCGAAGGTGGCTCCTCGTAGCTAGCATTGACTTGGTCTTCTCTTGTCTTCTTAATCATGACGATCCCTTTTGCCTTCTAAGGCGTCGAGGGTACCTGGTAGGCAATCCTTTATGTAATGACACTAACAAGGCATAGTAGAGGTCCAATCTGCCGGACACATTGTTGCCAATATCGTTACCGACAGCGGGGATGCCGAGAATCGTTTTTCCTGCTCACTATAGTGAGGCGGACCAAATGGCGAGGTTCTCATCCACCGGTGGTTGCCAAAACAACAATGATAAGGACAGGGTTGCTCTACTAGCAATGTATATCATGATCTTGCATATCCCATGCGCTGATCATCATATGCCAATGTTGCTTCATCCTGGGGCAAATTCAAAGGTGTAACCATCCTCTGGGTTTTCATGTCCTCATTTCTCGAGGGCATATTTTCTGTTGGCATTGTCTTGCTGTGGTGTTGCCAAGCTTGTCTTCAGAAGATGTGGGTGAAGGTTTGGCAAGGTGTACTCCTTCTAGGCTATCTACGAGGATTACAAGGAATCCCATGGTCAGGGGCATAAGGATTCTAGTGACCATTTAAATTTTTTGAAGGGGGAAGAGATCAATAAGGAAAGTATATCTTAATTTTCTAAAAACTGAGAAGGGGGAAGAGAAGTATAGATAGTTTTCGAAAATTAGTAATAGTTTTGAAAATAGTTTTACCCTAACTAACGAACATGCTAACTAAGGCTTCCTACAGCCAGGAAGGCTCTGATACCAGCTCTGTGGGAACCCCGACTCATAAGTCGTGATCACCGAATGCATGTGTATAGTGATCCCAGAGATCAATGCTCACTGAATATAGAGAAGCTGAATAACAAGAGTCTTACATCCTTATATACCATCTTACATAAATTATGACCATTTGGTCAAGTCTTGAGTATAACATTGCAGCGGAAATCTTCGTCAATAACTTGGACCCATGCCATCTGCCTTATCCCGACAGGCATTCTGACTAGGAATCATCCTAGCTCGTATGTTTGTCACCTAGGTACTCTTCATTATATCCTATTCTTTCATGCCTGGCCAATAAAATAACTAGTGGCAATCCAATGAGTACTTTGAATGTACTCGCAATCAACCGAAGAGTGATAACAAAAGAATTATGCAAAGATCTACTTCTTAATTGGCTTTTTGTGGAAAGCTAGTTTTTCTCATACAAGTATGATCAACATTTACCAAGGACATGATTGCGTCTACAGCAAGTATCAGGAGGTTACAGACATCAGCCTCAAGAAAGAGTTATGAACAACTCATGCTCAAGCTCATCGTGACGTCCTCATGAATCACATCAACAATATCACCAAACCGTGTTGTTTTTAGAAACATATGGACATAGTCTAAGCAGCACCACCCAACCGTCCTTGACCGTGGACACGACTATTTGAATAGTTTGACACTCTGCAGAGGTTGCACACTTTACCCACAAGATCCAGGAAGCTTTCATGTCAGTCACGATCCCGCGGTACCTCAAGTACCCGGGGTAAGCACCCGATCACTACCTTTCCCTAGCCGTGACTAACAAGGAGTCCACTCGATTGGTAGTAGCCCCCGTGCCCAAAATTGTCACAAAATAAATTCTTTTTGTGGAGCTCGCTCCCATATCCATCACATATCACAAGCACGGGGTACCAACGGTGTGTCCCGTGCCCTGTAAAAACAGTCATGGCCGCCCTACCTGGCACGACCTCGTCCTGAGAGTGACCACAAATCACTCCCGTCACTAGTAATGCGGGCATCCATGTTAACACAAACTAGGTAATCAATAATGCCCTTTCCGATATAAGCGTAGAGTGGTTGCGCATGTAGGGTTGGGACGGTCAACAAATCTTAAATCTAATCCATCTTTGTAAACAACACTTTCATCAAGCCTCGGTACACTACCTCTCCACCAAGTAGTGACCTAGTTCATCATCATCTCCCAGGGGCATTAGTGGCACCCGATGGGGTTTTCGAAAGAATGTAACCACGAAGAGTTCATGGTACACATGCATCATTATGCATCAACTAGTGTTTTGACATTGCATTCATGAACAAGGTAAAGTCATGAGTATGGGTATGCATCATATTTTGTCATCATGCAATCGGAAAAAGGGTACCGATGAACAAGTGGGATGTCATGGTCAAAGGGCTGCTTGCCTTGATTGGCTTGGTCTTCAAGGTCTCCAAATCCTTCTCCTTCTTCTTCTTCAGCAACTTCGTCAAATACGGGATCTAATCGTCGCAAGAAAACAACGGAAAAATAAGACAATAATAAAAACAGAAAAGTCAAAGTGCTCAGAAAAATGTCAACTTATTTTTGTAAAATACTAGAAGAAAAACTAAGAAGGGGAAAATTCTTATCTTTTGATTTGGAGTTGCAGAATAGGATGGACGGATTTTCAAACAAAGATTTTGTTGTTCAAATTTGAATTTAAATTTGAACAGTACAGAAAAGTGTAATGGGTGTGTATGAAAGTTACACCAATAAATAGGTGGGGTTATTTTAAGATTTTAGGAGTTGAAATTATTGCATTTGGATAACTATTTTATCCTGTGGAATATTTGAAAGATTGACAGAAAAAGAAAAAGAAAAGGGACACTATGCGACTGGGCTAGAATGGCCTTAGTGCAGCAGGCCTAGAGGGAAAGAGGCCCAGGCGAGCCAGCGCATGCACGCGCTAGGTTTTTAAACCTGACGGGTAGGGCCCGGCTACTAGTGGGAGAGATAGGGGGCAAGAGAGAGGCGAGGATGACAGGAGGGGCCTGCCTGTCATCTCTGAACTCGTGACTGGCCGGCGTGCTCACCGGCAGCGATGCAGGGCAAGGCAGGTCGAGCTGACAGCATGGTTGGACTCAGTGTGGTGTCACCATTCGGGTGGTGGTGGAGGACATCGCTGGAGTTACCTGGTTCGCCTGCGACGAGGAGGCGTGGCGGAGGAGCATCGGGCTGGTCGTTCCGGTAGACTCCGGCTGCAAATGAGGCGGGGGAGAGAGAGGGAAAATGGTCAGTGGGAGGAGGCGGTTTCAGATCAGGGCAGAGGAGGAGTGGGGAGGGCTTGTACCACGCGAACTCCGGTGAGCCGAAGCGGCAGAGCTCGAGCTCGATCTCGAGCTCGGGTTCTCCTGGAGACGAACTGGGGATGCAGGGGGTGGATTGGTTGGTGCAGAGAGCGACAGGAAGCGATAGAGAGGCTCGGGGTCGCCTTATATGGACTAGCAGAGGTCCACCGTAGGCGCCGCCTACGGGCGCCCACGGGATCGGATCGGGTGGCCGTTAGAGAGGGAATGGAGGGCTCGGGGGTGTTCGTGGGAGTGGTCTAGGGTGCCAGGGAGAGAGAGGAGGAGGGGGCTGCGGGCGGGCCACAAGAGCGGCACGAGCATTGGCCGAGCGGGGCGGCGCTCTATCGTGAGCTGCAGGAGAGAGAGGAGGGCACGGGAGCAAGTGGGTGACCTTCTGTCGTGGAGCGGACGTCGAGGGGCATCGACTAGCGCGCGGGCGAGGCTCGAGGTGGTCGGGGGACGCGGCGTCAACGGTCGGGTGCCCTGCCAGGCGCTCCAGAGCGCGACTTTGGCTGGCATCTGTGGCTTTTCCGCGTGCACTCGTGCGTCCACTTGTGTCTAGTGGCTGCATGCGGGAGTAAACAATGTTGCAAGGGCATTGGATGCCTTGGGGAGCCACTGGAGGAGAGGTGTGTTTGAGAGAGAGACGGAAAACTATTGTCCAGGAAAGAAAAATGGGTCTCTGCCCCCCTTAATCATTGCTCCTTGGGAAGCAAAGCATGCAGGAGTTAGAGGAGGACCATATGAGGTTGTGGGAGAAAGTTTAGCTCATGGATATTAGTGGAAATGGCCAAAACATGCATTTTAAATTTCTGCCAGAAGGTGTTTGATGTTGATTTGGGCAAGCAAAAGGAGTCCAATTTCCATGGGAATTAACAGGATCAAATGGCATGTAGAATTGAGGTTGTTCACCCATTTTGAGTCTATTTGAAGAAAGTTGCCAATGTAACTTTGGTAAACCCTAGAAATTAACAGAAATGGATTTTCCAAGATTTAGACATGCAAATCTTTTCTACTTGATGCACCAATTGGTGTAGTATCATCATTTGAGGATTTGAACTTGTCCACAAAAATTGGGATCAAAAGGAGGCACTTGGCAATGTAGAGTTGTTCAAGTTTGGTTCTGGACAGGAAGGGGTTTTGGGGCACTTTGATCAAGATAACATTCTCTCCAACTTGTGCCATTTGGTATAGATGAGTAATTAGACCATTTGAGCATGTTCACAAAGTTTGAGAACATTTGGACATGTTTGGCAATGTAAAGTTGCTCAAACTTCAAAATGGACAGAAATGGTTTTGAGGGAATTTCATGGGGTTATACTATTCTCCATGACACGATACTTGGCAAGATCATCAAATATGTTATTTGTGACATGCTAGAATTTTCTTGGAATTTTTAGAGATTATTTCCTTTGTACATATTTGAAAATCTTGGAATATCCAAAAAGGGTTTTTGAGGGATTGACCAATATTTTGAACATGACCATGTGTTGAAACTCTTATATATGGACAATATATGTCCACTGAGTTTCCCTAGGTTTTTCCCAAATATTTTTAAAGCATTAAAATAATTTTACCTATTAAAGACCACTTTTGGCCTAAAGAAAAATCCTTTAAATAAAATAGGAAAATAACTTTTCAAATTATATTTTTATGTTTTCTGGTAGTCCTATACCTAATAGGAGTCAAACATACTCTCTGAAAGATTTTTCATACCCCAAATCAAGTACTTGCAGTGCAAACCTAAATTCAGGGGTTTTTGGAAAACTAAATTTAGAGAATACTTTTTGGCCAAATTATTTTTGTATGAAAAATCTATAATGTTGTATAAACATGCCATGATCATTGGTTCAAGAGTTTGGATCAAGGAGATGAAGTATAGGAGTTGGAGGATTTATTGGATTTTTAGAGCACTTGCAACCAACACACAAAAATCAAATCAAGCAAGGACAAAAACACTCGAACGTTTTTGTTAAACCACATTTTATCATGATTTACCACCTTAAGTGTTGTGCCATGAAAATCAAGGTGTGACACACCGCCTATCGCAGCGGTAACCACTTAGCTTGACACCTGCCGCGGCCAGGCTGCCAGCAAACCCCACGGCATTTTTGCCACTTCCGCTTGCCGCCGCCTGTCGCCATCGACTTTCTCGATGCTGCTTGTGGTTGACCCAGCTTTGCGCGGTTGGGTAACCTGCCGTACTGAGGGTTTTTTCTCATGGACGAGAAGGTAACTAATTTAATGAGATATTATCTCATCTTTCATCCCAGTTCATCTGCCTCCTTTAATCACTCGTCAGAAATCGCCGTGAATTCATTTTTATTCATGCTGATTTGAGGGTTTTCTTTCATTCATAGAGTGTACATTGCGCCGACACATCAGGACCTTGCGACCTCGATCAGAGATTCCATCTCACCGTACTAGATGACCTAAGCATGTGCGCGGTATGTTCAATCTCACCCTAAATCGGTTCGCATGGCCTACTTTCCTGAAGATATTCTAAATATTGCTTTTGGATAAAGGCGCCACATGCACCATATATGTCAAAGGGGATTTTCCCCCTCATATTTCTATATTAGGCAAATTAATGATGTATTGTTCTTTCGATTACTCTCATATTTCCATGACATCATGTTTACCCTATCTGTCTAATTATAGATTTTTGTCCTTCGATTTCAACTGCTGTACAGTTCTTTCAATTTGGGCCCATATTTGCATGTTACCATATTTTCTTTAACAATCCTACCATTTTCTGCAGTGCATCCCTTGCTATGCAATAGATTATGTAGTGCACAATTTTTCCCTTTACATAGATCAAAGCTGCAGGGATGTCATACTGCTCACAAACTATGGACTTACAATCGTTGCTACTGTATTACTTGATGAACGTGGTGACTCCTATTTTGGCGCTGGCTTTTGGAAAGAATTTTCTAAGTTTTATGCACTAAAAGCTGGCACTAAAATTGGACTGCACATAAAGGGCCTGGTCATTAGATATATGCTAACTTCCCCGAAAAAACCATCCGTCCTGAGTTTGTTCGAAGTAAGTTATCTTTTCAACTATCTGCATGTTGACTTACCCAACAATGTTAAATTAATTGTGTAGTATTTAAGCAACCAATTGTTATTCCCTTTTCTTACTATATTCCTACCTAATAACTTCTAGTTACCAATACACTTTTCTATTGCCCTATTTTAACTAAATATTCCTTATACCCTCATTTCTCTCAGAAAGGACGCTGATAAGGAGATTCCGGAGGTGGAGAACGAGCCTGCCAAC
Organism: Triticum aestivum; assembly: GCF_018294505.1. Classification (NCBI taxonomy): domain Eukaryota; kingdom Viridiplantae; phylum Streptophyta; class Magnoliopsida; order Poales; family Poaceae; genus Triticum; species Triticum aestivum. The sequence goes on from NC_057801.1 coordinate 244,580,315, forward strand.
AAGCGGAGGCGGGGCAAGCTAGAGCCGCTAGCGACTCCAGCAGGCATATACTTCATCAGCAGCCTCCCCGATGATATGTTGACAGTCATCATCTCCCTCCTCCCAATCAAATGTGGGGCGTAGACAACCATCCTTTCCCGGGGGTAGCACCCCCTATGGAACTTCACCCCTCTCGATCTCATCGACACCCACGAGCTCTGCCATTGCTATCGCATAAGTTTGGATGCGTTCTCCAAGATCCTCGGCTGTCACCCTGGCACAACCAGAGGCCTTAGAATGGGCAAGTTCCGTTCCAACGGCAGGGACCGAGCCAAGCTTGATGACTGGTTCGTATCCCCCACCCTAGATCAGCTCGAGGAGTTCAATTTTGATGATGGTCATATGCACTCGCTGCCAATGTCCGCGCTCCACCTTGCTCCCACGCTACATGTCGCCAAGTTCAGGAACTGCCGTCCCCCCCCCTTAATGACGCGCCCGCTCTTATTCTACCACAACTGAAGCACCTCGAGCTCGTCGCTGTCTTCCTCTCAAATGGTGACATGGGGCGCCTGCTCTGTGGCTGTACTACACTCGATTACCTTCATCTTTAGGCGCTCAATGGGTTGAGTACATTCCACATCACCTCCATGACTCTCCGGACTATTTATGTGTGTTGCTGGTTCGGCAGGAAGACATCACAAGATGTGTACCACAGCATGGTCATTGAGGACACACCTGCACTTGAGAGATTACTTGTACTTGATCAAGTAGGTCCCACAAGAATCAATGTCATTTCTACGCCAAAATTGACAGTGCTGGGCTACTCGTCTAACCAATATTCTGAACTTGTTATTGGATCCATACCCGTTCAGGTACAACATCCACCTTCTACTTCTCCTTCTACAAGTTAACATTATTTCTAATTTTGAAGATGTTTGTTCATCTGTCATTCAGAAAATGATTTCGACAAGCTTGACCGCGAAACTATGCACAGTGAAGGTCTTGGCACTAGAATCTATCTGCCCCAACCTGGTGCAAGTTGTCACTTTCCTGAGATGCTTTCCATGCCTGGAGAAGCTATATATCAAGGTGATGTTCCTTTCCTGTTAAATGTTAACCATAAGTGAGTTCAATTTGTGACACCTTTTTACAAGTTTACAATGACAATGTACTATGATTTCTGAAGGATTCTTTTGGAGGATTTTAGTACATACATTTCTCCTTTTCCCAGTTTATAATGACAATTCTTGATCAATATGGTTACAATCCATATGCATTTCTCCTTTGGATTCATCTGTACTAGTTTTCTTAGGGAAACTTTTCATCCACTCCAACATCTTGTGAAGATATAAGATGGCATGTTAATGCCCATGTTAATCATGTCAGATCGAAGATGGCATGTTAGTGCATTTTACAAATCCTGCAAACCAAATAGGCATGTAGTAGTGTTCAAAACTGCATCTAGGCACTAACAAGTTTTCTTCTTTTGTAGATGAGATTAGGCCCAATGGTGGATAGATACAATATAACAATCATGTCGAATGCCTAGATCTGCATCTCTCAGAAATTACTTTGAACTCCTATCGAGGGACCTTACCAGAGATTATATTCGCCAGGTTCTTGGTTGTCAGATCAAGGTGCTGAAGGTAATGAGGTTTGCCTACATTTATTTCAGCAAAATGAATGGTTTGTTGATCAGCACCGGCGCCTGCGGCATAATGGAATAGGCTCCAAAAATGTTGAATTTCATTTGGGAACTTCAGATGACAGAGTAATCGAAACTCATCGTGTCAACCCCATACATGACTTCTCAGTGGCTGACCCCTTTGCAAAAGTTGTGAGGTTTCAAAACCAGACTTAGAAGTGGTAATATTAGTTTGAACCTTCCTGATATCCATGTTCAGCGGATTAGCGCGAGCATTTGTAGCTAATGAGCCGAATTTCATTTCTACTATCAGTTTAAACCTTGTAATCTTCGAATTTGAGCCATATAACTCTGGAATCTGAACCTTGTAATATTTTGAGCCTTTGTGGTACAATTGTTCAAATGGCATCACATGATACTCGTATATTGGTAGCACTATTTTGAACTTAATATGCAATGGTCTTAGGTTTGATTTTATTAACCATTCTCGAATATGTTTACCTTGTTGATCTCACAGCACACGATCTGTATAGCTAACTCGACTGTGATCTTGGACATTATTGCACACAGATGGTTTCTTCCACCTTGTGCCCTGTAGAGCGCATAATTAATTATCGCACTCGAGTGTCCATCATCACCCTTCTGTGTAACTTTGACTTCATTACCCACGGGTAAACTTACGACTGAAGTCATTCCACACACTTCGTTTTTACAAAGCTTTTTGCCAATAAGCGCCCATGATTTGTCCCTCTTCTAGATGACGCGTTGCAAACCAAGCCAGGCGGTAAGCTTGCGTGGTAAACTGCGCGGTAGCGCGGGAACAGGCTCACCGATGATACATTTCGCGCCTCTTCGAGCCCACGCATGGTCAAACTGTGGTGCGGTGTTGTCAAGTGGGCACTGGAATCCTTAATGCAGTGCTGTGTTGTCAAGCATGCACTGGAATCCTCCGCTATGAATGTCGTGACAATATGTGATGATCAGGCCGGCTGGCCTCCATTTGTTACTGCGGCTATTTAACCCTTGTGTCTCGTCAACCTTTCGATCGCGCCCCACCATTGCAAGAAGCACACCCACCATAACAAATTCTTAGAGATTATCCTACGCGGCTCCAATGGCGCTCCGAGCGGCTGCCAACGACGAGCAGCAGTTCACCATCCATGTCGTGGTGGACACCCACCGAAGGTTCGAGGAGCTCTTGGTGTTGTACACCAACCACCCGGTCTGGGTGGAGCACTCCATCCGCATCATGGAGCCGTTGCTTGCCGACGAGAAGTACAAGGTGGTTGGGTTCGACATCGAGCACACCCGCGCTTGTGTTGGGTCTTCTCCCAAGGTCGCCATTGCCCAGATGTGCGTGGGCCACCACGTCCTCGTCTACCACTACTGCCTGGCCACAAGGCCTTGCAAGTGTTTCGCCAGGTTTGTCAACAGCCCCCACTACATGTTCCCTATGGTCGACATCACCAATGATGTCAAGCTGCTCAAGAATTTGGGTATCGCCTGCCAGAATCTTGTTGACTTCCAGGGCCAATACAAGATCTGGGGCAGCAAGGATCACTCACTGGTTCACCTTGCCGAGGCCATCATCGACCCCTACAACAGAGACATGAAGGATTCCTGCAGCAACAACAACAAGCGTGCCTGGCACCCGGTCTGGATGAAGAAACTCGACAAAGATCACATCATGTACGCGGCCAAGGAGGCGTACACGTGCTATGACATGTACAGGCGGATCGTTAACATGACGAAGTGCCTCCTTCCCCAAAACGGCGAGGGATCCAGCCGGAACCAGAGCAATGGCAAGTGTCGTCACAAGAAGAAGTAGATTATTAGATCCTTGTTTCTCCTAGTTTAGTATGCATGTAATTGCTTACTTTGTTGTGTGAAAATGTTATCTGTGTAGTCACTTGTCTAATTGTATGCTTAATTTGGTTATGCAATGCTGTCTTTCTAAGTATATTTGTTGATGCTCTGTAGACAGAGCAAATCACATTGCACACGGACTAAACAAGGGAACCCGTCGGTGATGATTTCATCAATCACTGACGATTGTATACCAGCAATTGTTTGCTCACAACACACACAGCTTGTTAACAGGAATCATCTGTGTTGTTATCGGTCTTCCCACACATTTTTGATTATAGGTCTGTTTGCCGCGTATCACACACTTCTTGTTAAGTTGAACCATTTCTGTTCTCTTGGCTCAGCACAAACAGTTCATCCGAGTGAACTGTATGCCGTATATCGCACACACCTTCATCTTCCCATCTGTTTCTGTTGTTTCGCCTCATCACAAACAGTTCATCCGAGTGAATCGTATGTTGTGTATTGCACACACCTCCATCTGGCCGCCTGTTTCTTTTGTTCCTCCTAATCACAAACAATTAATTGAATTGAAACGTATGCCCTGCATCGCACACGGAACCAAAATCTGAACCGTGTTTGATGCATACGTCATCGCAAACATTTTGGACATTTTTGGCAGTTCTCTGACACCATCGTTTGCGATTATTGCATCGCACATAGTTTCTCGAAGGGTCTCTGATCGTAGTGTCACGTTAGCAGCATCCTGCAGTAGTGCAAGTGCACTCCTGAAAGAGCTAGAACTATAGAAGTTGGATATGCAGGTCCATCTTCGGAAGGAGTACTTGAGGGTAATAAACTGAGTTCATCATCAACATAAGATTCCAGTGTTGGAATAGAGTTTACTAAAACTGTTTGCCAAAATTTCTGAGAGCTACACTGAAGCTTAATCTTTTCCTGATTTGAAGAAGATGAGAACTGAAAATGTATGAAGTGAGCAAGAAGCAACCATAAAAAATATAAGAGCCTACTAGGTTGCTTCTGTATTAGATTTCCAAACCTGTATGTTGTGAATCGAGGGCAGCTTGCTGTTGATGTAGAGCGGAATTGATTTAGGTAATTGACGAGTTGACTCATCCATAGAATCAGTGAATGGAGTTGCTATTATGTGCTTCATCTGTTTTTGTTTGGAGGAAATATGGAAGCGGTTTTTCAGCTAATTAATTTTCATGAGAAAAAGAGTGCTATTAAAGAAAATTAACGTTGATACATGTCTCTTTTGTTCTTACTTCAAGCCTGCCAAACTGAAGACTCACTCCAGGGTTTGTATCTAGAGCAATGAATGATCTGAGCATTGTTGCTGACCACAAAGGAAGTCTTGGGAACGTATTGTTTGAAATCTTGTAGTCAGAAGTGATCAAGAATTGTGCAATCTACAAAATTTTGCCAAAAAGTTGGAAGAAAACCAAAGCCAGTTGGAATATGTCTTTGACATGAACTAAAGTTGAAAAAGATGATGAAATTCTAATAATTTCTTACCACTAATAGTACTTTGAACCTCCTGGCAAATTTGATTTCTTCTTTCCTAGACTTGACTGCATTTTATTATATCATGAACCAAGAATGACAGGGTGAAGAGGCACCAATTGTATTTTGGAACTGACTCAATATTGACCAAGGCACTGTAGTATTTTTTGCTCAAAACTCCTTTTGAACTGGTTGCAATAAAAATGGAAAGTATAAGGAGCATGAAAATCCTAGAGAAAGCTTCTTCTGATATATTTTCAGACAACATTGAGAGCAAAAGTTCTGGGGTTGGTTTTGTTGTTTCAAGAAATTTATTCATGAGATCAACAGTTCGTTTGTAGGCTTTGTTAGTATTGGAAAACGCCCACATGGAATGCCTAGGATTTTGTGTACAGCAGATTCGATGAAATGGAACTTGAAACCATTCCTTAGTTCAATTCTGCATGTAGTTGTGTTGAACTGCATTCCTAACCATTCAAATATGGCATCCAATATGCAGTTGCATGAGATATGTAGCAAAGAACCGAACCCAAGTTTACGAACTATCAGCTTCTGCTCCTCATTTAGTTTAGATATAAACTTGATTAGCAGACTGATATGGTTAATTTCAGTGACTGGTGGACAGAATGAATGAATTACATTTGGGAAAAATCAAAACATGTTATAATTCAAGTCTTGTATTTGGGGGGAGAAAGAATAGTTGAAGTAAATTTAGTTTTGGGGGATATAATTTTTGTCCTTACTTTTACTCTCTTTGGTGCATTTAGCTCACTTAATTGTGTTTCAAGCTACTGCTGGTTGCTCCTCTTATTGAGGAAGCTTAGATCTACAGAACTCATCTGCACAGAACAACACAAAAATTATAGGCTTCATGTTGACATAATAGTAACAGTGTAGCATACCAAGGATAATCACATGAATATCACTCTATCAGGAAACAACCATCCTAAATCCATTTTACCATGTATAGTTTTAAAATGAAGCGTATTAGGAAGAAATTATACACAGGTGACGCTGAAAAGAAGAACAGAACATTAGCTTGTCATGGCCCCAAAAAACATATTGTATATTGACCAATGGCTCTATCGACAAGACTCGTCCATTGCAATTTGATTTTGAAATTTTAATTGTGTTATAATGTTAAGCAATTAAGTGAAAACTATTGAGCAATATAGATAGGGCAATGCAGCTGCAAGGCTACTGGACATCATCACAATAGTAGGGGGACGGATAACAAAAAGAGAGTAGCGTTTTTCCTATGGCTGCCAAGACGCATCCATCCCCTATTATATTTTTAATCACCAGATGTTGTTAGGTGAAAATGATGTACTGCAAGTAAAAATGCTATGATGTGGCTGAATCATCTTCGATTGCTAGCACTGATACTATTGAAATTCAAAATTTCACATGTAATAATTGTTGCGCTAGTTTAGCCACATTTGTGCAGCTGTGATGCACATGCACGAAGTGTATACATGATAGTGCTAGAAATTATATCGATGGATCCGGATCCGCAATAAAACTTATGTTGTGGCCGCCAAAAATAATAATCCTATAAGAGGTAACATCAAAATGGAATTCCTACAGCTGCTGTCACAAACAAAAGATTGACTGAAGAGTTCCTACAGCTGCACTGACAAGCAAAATAGGAAGGGGCAAAGGTTGACTGAAGAATTCCCAGAGATGCAGTCACAAAAAAGTATTTCTACACCTGGAGTCATTTTGCACGGCTGTGTTGTGAAGGTGGGAAGGAAGCAAACCATCCCAAACCAGTTCCTGGTGCAGGATTCGGTGCAGTAGGGATAAATCTATAAATAGGCTAAGATTTTGACACTAGGGTAAACAGTTTAATCATCTGAACAAAAACAACAGTAGCAACCTAGTCTTAGAATCCTTCTACTGCTTAAGAATTAGTAGATCCAGTGTGTCTGAGGATTTGGGGAACAAAAGCTTAGCCTAGGGTTGTAGTTTCGGCAAAGGTACGATCTAGAAGCTACGGATCGGTAGAGAAATGAGATTATGAAGAGCAAACATGCGTTGATCTTGGTGGAGAGTGATTTTCCGAGAGGGGGTCCACGGGAGGGTTGCGAGTCGCCAGAACAAGAGATAAAGAATAGTGGAATGAGAGAGAAGAGAAATGGGGAATTTCCCTAACCGTGATGTGTTTTTCACAAAAAAAAACCTCTGTTCTTGCATGTTGTCAGTGTTGTTCAAAGATATACCTTGGGGCAGTGTTGAATTATTTTTAGGTCCCTATTGAAAGGAGTCAGGGCCCGCAAGTAAGTGAATTGTGAGAAGAAGGATCGTAAGGAAAGAAACATGGGAACTATTCTAGGGATAGGTCTCGACCAGTCCCCAAGGGAGGAATTCGCGGGGCAGATGGCGGCAATGGAGCCGCCGGCGGTGGCACAGATTTTCGGTGGCGATGTCTCCAGCATGGATGGGAGGGCATCAAATCAACCAATGTTTGCGTCCTTGCCAATCGAAAGCTTACGTGCTACCGGTCGATCGTCTAGAACCCAAGTACTATTCTTCATCTTCTTTGTTGTTTTTTCAGATATAAAAAGTGCATCCGTAAGATGTTATTGTTCTTTTAGAATAGCAGTAGATAAACAGTGTAGATTATTTAGACTAATATAGTGGCAGTTGAGGACAAATTGTTCTTCTAAATATCTACTACTGTTAGATGCTGACTTCTCTGATGCATCTGAAAACATCTGAATATTTGTTCCTGCCTAGTGCAGAGTCATACAGTGCTCGAACTTCTTGTGATTTAATCATGAGACCGACAATGCCTTAAACACATGGGGTGTTTTGTAATATACAGAGATCAAAGTACTAGTAGATCCTTGTGGAGAACAATGATATTTCTAATACTATTTGCCTCATAACTTGTCAGCTCGCCTCAGATCAGAGGACCGAACACATGACTGACCTTCAAACATATGTGTTAGAAAAAAAGCAGAGTTAAAATTTCAACTAGCAAAGTGACCTGCTCGATGCGCGGGTTAGAAATTTATAAAGTTGATTGATGAGGATATATGTGTCACATCCTAGTTAGCCATGCATTAGAGTGTTGCATCATGTTTACTCTTTCATCAGAAACCTGAAATGGGGATGACAGAACCCCCAGTCCCCTCTGAAACCAATTAGGGTTTACTAAAAACTTTTTCAATGAACCTGAAATGCCCTTCTAAAATGCCCATCATTTTTGTCTTGGTTCAGAACCTCTGCCAAAAGTGGTGCACATTTTCCTAGGCCAGCTTAGGGTTTTTGAATTAAATCATAAGTATTTGAATTTGGGCATTTAAAATTATATAAAATATTTAAATGCTCAAATAACTCCAAACTAAAATGTTTCATGTTGGAAATAATCCAACTATGGACCAGGAGTAGTTTGGTGATTTTGGAGTTGCCTAAGTATTTTATTTAATTCAACAAAGTTGCAGAAGTATAAAAATAACAGAAACAGAAAGAAAATGGAAAAAACTTACCTGGCGCCTGCACCCGGCCCACCTGCCGGCCCATCCCAGCACCGCGCCAGCGAGCTGCTTGCCGGCCAGGCAGGCAGGCAGGTGCTCGACGGCGAGCACCGCATGGGTGCCACGCACCTGCTCGCCACCTCGCCGCCTCCCTCGCCCGGCTAACGCCATGAATCGGCCTCCCTCTCTCCCCCGAACCCCCCAGACACCCCCTCTCCTCTCCAGCTCCTCTCCCTCGCTCTCCCACGCCATGGCCGACGCCATCGCCGCCACCCCCTCGCCGTAGCCACGCCCTCCGTCAACCCCACGCCGTGCCGCCGTGTCCAGGAGCTTCGCCGCCGTCCACTTCATCGAGCTAGCCGAGCCCCGTGTGCTCGAGCGGCCCGAGACCACCGCACCGACCTCGCCCGAGCTCGCCGTCGCCGGAGATCCCCTTCAACGCCGTCGCCGCCTTAGCTCGTCCCCGACCCCGCCGGTGGCCTCTACGGGAGCGCTGTGAGCCTAGCTACCCCTCCGACCCTCTCTCTCTCATTCCCGAGCCGTGTAGCCACCGCACGAAGATCACACGCACGCACCGCCGCGGATCTCGTCGCCGACGTGCTTCCGGCCATCCTCCGGCCAACCCGCGGTGTCCAACGCACTCACCACGCTGCGTTAGGCCCAACCGTGCACTCCCCGCACCTCACCGATCCGCCTAGCGACAAGTTCGACTTTGGCCGAACTCCGGTGGCCGCCAAAGTCGTCGCCGGCGCCAACTCCGGCCACCCCGACCCCAACGGACTCCACCAAGAGCTGCGGCTCGACCTCAGCTCCGCTCCGGTGCCCTCCGCGGCTCGTTTGGTTGCCGGAACGGCAAAAATCACTTCCGCCGCCGCGTCGGGCTCGCCGGCGGCTAAACGCCGGTGCAGCCGACCCGGGTTTGACCACGGGTGGGCCCTGGTTGACTCCCCTGAGTCAATGATAGGTGGGGCCCAGCCCTGTTAATTAAACAGGTTTAGTTTTAATTAAACTTTAATTAAAATAATCACCCTGACATGCGGGACCCACTGTCAGGTTTGACCCGGACGTGTTCCGTTGACCTGCTGACGACACACTGACGTCAGCTGACGCAATAATTGATTTTCTGGAATTATTCTAATATAGGAAATTCCAGAATATAACTTAAACTTCAAAAATTCATAACTTTTATTCTGTAACTCCAAATCAGACAAATTATATATGAAAAATGATCAGAAAAATCCAATCTATCCATCTGTACTATTTTCATGCATGATTAAACAAGTTAACTTGGTGTTTAATGCAGAACAAGGAAAAGCACTTTAAAAGGCCATGTTTGAGTTTGAAATTTGAATCTTTGATTCAAATTGGTGCAAACCCTTCTGGTCTTAGTTGTATTAGCCCAACACACTCATATTGCTATGTTTCATGCATGCATCATATTGTTGCACATTGTTTGGTGATGGTTGTGTATCGGTGTTCTTTGCGGCAGGATCTGCCTCCGAGGAGTACCGTGATTACCCTAACGAAGAACCGTATCAGTGCATCGAACCATCAGGCAAGCAACCAACCATTTGATCATATCGATACAATCCCATGTTCTCGCTCCTGCTCTCTTTTACTGCATTAAGACAACGCGTTTCAAACTGCTATGTGCTACGGTAGTTGAACCCACTTCCTCTGCATGACCTGTCATTGCCACAATAACTAGATGAAACCCACTAGCATGTGTAGGAGTTGATTGAGCCATATGTATGTGTTGTTCCTACCTTGCTATGCCTGCTATGCTTAGAGTCGTGTCAGGTCTGGTTCATCTGGGTGATGGGCTAGAGTGAAATGATTATGTCGGTAATGAGAGTGGTGTGGTGAACACGATTTGGTAAAGGTATCGATGAGAGGCCATGTAGGAGTACATGGTGGGTTGTTTCATTGAAGCCGACCTTAAGCACTGAGATCTGTATGTGTGATTTTAGAATCAGCTACTACCATGCATTGGGCCCTGAAATATGACCCCGCTCGACTTCTTATTCACCCTAGCTCTCTGTCCAGGAGTTGCAAGTAGTTTCTGGTGTTTGTAGCCTACTGGAGGCCGCGGACAGCGCTGACCTTAGGGGTGGGCTGTGATGCGGTAGGTACGTGGCCGGGTGTACCGAATACCCGTTAGGTATTTCGGGAACCCTGTTCACATCGTTCGGGGCCGTATGGGAAACCTCGGCCGGACTCCCTGCGGATGGAACCTGGATAGGCGATAAACCAGGACTAGAGGCTTAGGTGTTTAGGTAGGTCGTGGTCTACACCCACGTCGGCTTTCGCTTGAAGTCTGCCGAGCACATGTCGTGTGCAGACGCTAAGTGGTGGAAACATGTATGAAGAAGTACACCCCTGCAGGGTTATCATGATCGATTCGAATAGCCGCGTCCGCGGTAAAGGACTACTTGGTTGCCTATACAGTTCATAGACAAGTAAATGGAAACTACTAAAAGCCTCAAGATAAGTGTGAGTGCCGAGGATGGCTCTTCCGTAGGAAGACGGAGGTGGATCCTCGGTAGTGTATTGAAGTGGTGATTAGTGGACTTGTGTGCGAAAAACCATTTCAAGTTGGAGTCTCGTAGGTTAGCCTAGCCAAGAGTCAAAGCTGGCTTGCTGCAATAACTCCACCAACCCTTCTTGATAATATGCATGTATGTAGGATCTGATGTAAGTCTTGCTGAGTACCTTTGTACTCATGTTGCTATAATTTACATTTTTACAGAAGACGCTGCAACCCCTTCTGATGGGTTCTACGTAGACGTTGACATCAATGAGTAGGCTAAAGGCCCAGGTGGTGATCCTGAGCTTGTGAAGGACCACGTAGTATAGCTAGGCTTTCCAAGCCTCTTTTATCTTTCTAGTTGTCTGTACTCAGACAAGTTACTTCCGCTGCTGGTTTGTATGACTGTATGACTTGAATGCTGGGTCGTGAGACCCGTACCTTGTGTATGTTATGTATGGTTCTCTGAGCCTTAAATAAAGTACTTGTGTCGTAGAGTCATGTTGTGATGCCTTGTTGTATTTGCACATATCGAGCATATTGTGTGTATGATTGAAATGCTTGGTATGTGTGGGATCTGACTATCTAGTTGTTTATCTTTAGTAGCCTCTCTTACCGGGAAATGTCTCCTAGTGTTACCGCTGAGCCATGGTAGCTTGCTACTGCTCTGGAACACTTAGGCTGGCCGGCATGTGTCCTTCTTCGTTCCGGTGTCTGTCCCTTCGGGGAAATGTCACGCATTGAGTACCGGAGTCCTGTTAGCCCGCTACAGCCCGGTTTACCGGAGTCCTGCTAGCCCAGTGCTACAGCCCGGACCCACTTGCTGATGACCGACACGTTCGAAGCTGGGTCATGGATGCCTGTCCCTGTAAGTCTGTGCCACTTTGGGTTTACAACTAGTCATGTCAGCCCGGGCTCCTTAACATATGGATGCTAGCGACACTATCATATACGTGAGCCAAAAGGCGCAAACGGTCCCGGGCAAAGGTAAGGCGACACCCGTGGGGATACCGTGCGTGAGGCCGCAAAGTGATATGAGGTGTTACAGGCTAGATCGATGTGTCATCGAGTCGGGGTCCTGACAATATGATTCATTTGTCTAAAGAAAAGAGGAATTGAAATTGTGGCGCCATTTTTGAATGTAAGACTTAGGTGACAAAGTTTTATTGTTTTTATGGTTTGGTTTTTACCAATATATAAATATATATGTTATGCATGGCGCACTAACTATTTTTATGATCACTTCTATAGTTGAGATTATATTTGTACATTTTGTTGTGTTTTTACCATTTTGCATAGTTTTGTTTTCTTTCTATAAACACAAATTCAATAGTTCTTGTTGTTTTCGTGTAGGCATTAGTGGGTAGATTTGCTAATGCGGTGCCAGATTGTTAGGTATATATAGTGACTATTGTACCGTAAGTGATCTTGTTTTAATTTGGTATAAAAGTTATAGTACATATCCTTTAAGCCATCTTTGGTAGGTATTTCTTTTGATGATCATATGATTTAGGAAAGTTAAGACACATGCGCTTAATAAAAATAGGGTTATTCATTGTCCCGTTAATCATTCTGGGTAGCACAGTTTTTTGGCTGCGCTGTTTACCAAATTGCGCCTGGGAATTTGTCTTAGCATCTTAATCCTATTTGAGTGGAATAAATTCACTTTTTTCTTGGAAAAAATTGACAAGTGCGCTCAGCTGTACCAATGGTGTCTGGTAATTTGACGCTAGCATAGTTTGCTTTTAGATTGTCCACTTTCTAGAAAAGAAACACCCTCCATTTTATAAGTACGAACGTACATTGTGCATGCTACTATATTAGTACCTTTACAAAATGTTTTTGGTTTCATAGGTCCCATGATGCTGTCTTCATTTCCCTATTATTATGTATAGCATTCTCAACTTCTGAGTAGAACTTTTTTGTAGAGTACTGTTTTTGAAAAGGTTAAATTTTTCTTCTAGTGGAATACAGGCTCACGCAGATGGACCTAGGCACCTAGCGAACACACATATTCTTTCGTACGCACCCTGAATTGTCCTCTTTCCCATTCACACTTTCACACAGTCACATGTTGCTCTTTCCTGATCCACTTTCTCTCCTCTCACTCCCAGATTGTTGCCGCTGGATAGCTCCCATTAGCTTGCTGCATTGATTTGGTGCCCTGAGCTTGCTCGTCCTCACTTGCAGCCACCCCCGCCGCTCGATTCGTTGGGGCGGCTGGTTTGTCTCGTAAACAGTGAGATCATCAATCTGCAAGGTGATGTTACTCTCGGCATCGATGCAGGTGATGTGCGTCGATTTCGTCTCCCGCGGCCAGCTTTGATCCATCTTTAGTATGAGGATGCTGGAGATGTTTTCTTCCCCTAGAGCGCCAGCCAGACGCACCTCCACATCTCCAACATTCTTCGAAGTTCGACCTGCAGGTCCCCATTTTTCCTTTTCCTCACTAAGTCATATATTTATTTATTTTGTAACCGTTTCCTTTGTTTTTGCGATTGAACCAACATAATGTACTTAAGGAAATGCCTGTTAAGTGAAAATGTTTCTTTATTTTTCCTTGAAATCTTGCAAAAACATGTGATTCCTTTTTTAAGGGCTCTATAAGTGTTGAATGAGGTAGATAGTAATTAGTGAGTGAAATTAGAAACAATGTAAGTATATGTCTGCGCAGACATGATAACTAAATCGGCCGACTTGAGAGCTCGTCGAATTTGGCATCACTTTTGCCGTCAGCATGCATGTAGGCGATCTGCTAGCTTATATCCTATGCAAGTGTGAGGTTCGTGGGCGCATTGTTGTCCCCAAGTTCTGACCTGGATGCGTCATTGTTATCCCAAAGTGATGCAGTCCAAAAATTTGCCTTCATCGTTGACAGAGGCAGCCCGGCTAGGTCATCGAATATTTTCACCTGCAAGTCCTCCTTCCTCTTATCCTGATTGAACTAATATAATCAAATAAGGTAGTGCTTTTTAGCGATTAACGTTTCAATTTATGGTTTTATAACATTATGTATACTAACTGCTCTTGATTTTTGTTCGATTGACTTATGGTAAAGGTACTAAATGATGATAGTAACTTATGAATGCCAAATACATCTTACAGTGTAGTGTTAATTCGTTTATTCCCCATCCACCTTTTCTAGGCTTGGGGCTGAATTAGCAGTGTTAGCCCCTCTACCCCTATTAATATTTAACAAACTTAAGAAATAATTAGTATATTCATGGTTAGCTATACTTTCAATACTTTCCAAAGACAAATTAAGATTTAATAACTAAATATGAAAAGAGGTTTGATTATGTTGTACATATAAAATATAACAATGTGTCGATGATCACATATTATAGATTATCCATGTTTGGTATTAATGAACTATTTCCACCAAACCTTGATGCATGTTTACAATACTTCGGTATGGTAGTAGACCATATATGTCTTGCCATATCATATTAGAATAGCTAAGTCTATTTTTATTTTCAGGATTGTTTGTAGTGCAAGGTAAATCGGTGGCTCTCTGAATGGTGTCAAATCAACGTTTCCCTGATGGCAGCATAGTCCAAAGATGGCATGCTTTTCGCTCTACCAAAAATTCTTTCTTCGTATAGAAAAATTCCACCCCATCATTCACATTTGTATCTTGGTTTTTCAAAGTCCCAAGTTTCCATACCATTCCTTTCCAATGTCCTGTCCAAGTTTCTGAACTTACACTACAAGAAATATGTCAACTAGTGACCTTCTTTCAATGACCCTGGAAGAATTGGTCATAGATCTATGACCATTTCAGACCAATTGGTCAAAAGCTATTCGGGGGGCTCCGAACCATAAACAATAACGACCATTTTTGTCAGAAAGGTCGTAATTTCCTTACACAAAATGGTCTAAAGCAGATAGCAAAGGTCCGCTGCCTTATTTCTAGCTGATCATGACCAATATAGATGGTCATAACCTTGTAAATTGTGGTGGGTTGCTATGACTAGACGCCACCTCATCAGTTTTGCCTATGCGTCATGTCCATGTGGCAGTTTTTGCCCTAGGTTGTGAAGCAACCTATATTTCTATCATTCCCAAAATTCCCAAAAAAATCTCATAAATTCTTTGGGTCATATATTCGTCAAATATGTAAAAAACCTTCCTTGCGTAGTTCAAAAATAATTCAAAAATATTTATTTTCCTATTCTGTTCAAAAAAATACTTTGTGAAGGAGGTACCACTTTGGCATGTCCAAATGGTATCCATTTTCTACAGTGCTTTCCTCTACCCAAATAACCATCCTCCACCAAATGTCAGCTCAATCCATTCATTATTTGGAGCCCGACTTTAACATTCGTATTTATGTCCAGTGTGGTACTTTGCAAAGCAAGTACGACCTAGGCTCCTCCTTTTGAGATGAAAATTTGTGAAGACGGTCTTCTTAGTAATTGATCATCCTCAGCCAAAACTAACGCCCATTAAAAATGTGCATTTCCTGTACCGCTAATCAAACACTTGTCTGCTTATTCATGTTTGAGCATCGATCGGTCTCCTCGTGAGAATCTTATGTTGTGATTTTCTTCCTAGCACCTACCTAGTTAGTGCCCAACCCACTAGACATGCCTAGGCAGCCCAGAACACATGGCAACGCCACGGTCACGTGGTGACCACGTGGCGGGCATGCGAGTTTACGCGCTCTAGAGTTGGGGCCCTCGGCCACCGTCCAAGCCTCAACGTATCGCCACCAAACCATGTATTTATGATTAAATATGTACTTATGTAACTAGAAATGATTTTTGGAGAAAATAAATAGCAAGCTACGAGGCAGCTGCAGTTCAAATTTGACCCGCTTCCAACTAAATTGGCGGGAATTTGTCTTTTTCACCAGAGGTGGATCAAAACTTTTGACACCCAACCATATTGTCAATTGTGCATTAAATATGGCCTAGTATTTTATAAAATTGATGTGGTCCAAATTTCAACAAATATATGGTAGGTCCTTCATAAAAAAAACTCATTTCAGGCACTCGGAAAATGGAAAATGAATTTTCTGTGCAAAGAAAATGAAAACTTCCTTAGGCAACATTGTTTGCCATTCTAAGATGCACCCTTGTGCACAATATGAGATCATTTGAACAAACTATGCCATGAATGTGTCCATAAGATGGATCATTTGGCTTGAAAGCCATGAATCTTCACGCATGATAGCTCATTTCTGAGAACACTTTTTAAAAATAATTTCCGGATTACAAGTTTATTATTTTTCCTGGAAACTTGGTCACATATAATGACATAATGCGAAGTTTTTCCAATTTTTTGAACTTTTTTGAATTTTTTATGTCCGTTTCAATATGCGGTCAAAACGGCGGGCTTCACCGTTCCTAGCTAGTGGTTGAATCTTGGAAATTTTTTGATGTTTCTCTGATTAAATAGATACTTATGTACCTAGAAATGATTTTTGGAGAAAATAAATAGCAGACTATGAGGCAGCTGCAGTTCAAATTTGACCCGCTTCCAACTAAATCGTCAGGAATTTGTCTTTTTCACCAGAGGTGCATCAAAACTTTTTACACCCAACCATTTTGTCAATTGTGCATTAAATATGGCCTAGTATTTTAGTAAAATGATTTGGTCCAATTTTTCAACAAATATATGGTAGGTCCTTCACAAAAAAACCTCATTTGGGGCACTCGAAAAATGGAAAATGAATTTTCTGTGCAAAGAAAATGAAAACTTCCGCAGGCAACATTGTTTGCCATTCGAAGATGCACCCTTGTGCACAATATGAGATCATTTGAACAAACTATGCCATGAATGTGGCCATAAGATTGATCATTTGGCTTGAAAGCCATGAATCTTCATGCATGATAGCTCATTTCTGAGAACACTTTTTAAAAATAATTTCCGTATTACCAGCTTATTATTTTTCCTGGAAACTTGTTCACATATAATGACACAATGCAAAGGTTTTCCATTTTTTTTGATTTTTTATGCCCGTTTCCAAATGCGGTCAAAACGGCGGGCTTGACCGTTCCTAGGTAGTGGTTGAATCTTGGAAATTTTTGGATGTTTCTCTGACTAAATAGATACTTATGTAACTAGAAATGATTTTTGGAGAAAATAAATAGCAAACTATGAGGCAGCTGCAGTTCAAATTTGACCCGCTTCGAACTAAATCGGCGGGAATTTGTCTTTTTCACCAGAGGTGGATCAAAACTTTTTACACCCAGCCATTTGGTCAATTGTGCATTAAATATGGCCTTGTATTTTAGAAAAATGATTTGGTCCAATTTTTCAACAAATATATGGTAGGTCCTTCACAAAAAACCTCATTTGGGGCACTCGAAAAATGGAAAATGGATTTTCTGTGCAAAGAAACTGAAAACTTCCTTAGGACAACATTGTTTGCTATTCCAAGATGCACCCTTGTGCACAATATGAGATCATTTGAATAAACTATGCCATGAATGTGGCCATAAGATTGATCATTTGGCTTGAAAGCCATGAATCTTCACGCATGATAGCTCATTTCTGATAACACTTTTTTAAAATAATTTCCGTATTACAAGTTTATTATTTTTCCTGGAAACTTGGTCACATATAATGATACAATGCGAAGGTTTTCTAATTTTTTGATTTTTTTTAATTTTTTATGCCCGTTTCAAAATGCGGTCAAAACGGCGGGCTTGACCGTTCCTAGCTAGTGGTTGAATCTTGGAAATTTTTTGATGTTTCTCTGATTAAATAGATACTTATGTACCTAGAAATGATTTTTGGAAAAAATAAATAGCAAACTATGAGGCAGCTATAGTTCAAATTTGACCCGCTTCCAGCTGAATCGGGGGGAATTTGTCTTTTTCATCAGAGGTGGATCAAAACTTTTTACACCCAACAATTTGGTCAATTGTGCATTAAATATGGCCTAGTATTTTAGAAAAATTATTTGGTTCAAATTTGCAACAAATATATGGAAGGTCACTCACAAAAAAAAACTCATTTTGGGCACTCGAAAAATGGAAAATGTATTTTTTGTTATTTGAGGGAACAATACTACAACTTATGAGGAACCTTAACGAACGTTGTCAAAAAAAGCGAAGGAAACTTACCTCCGGTTGTCGTGGTGCTGCGTGTGACGCCCCCGACGTACACTAATCATGCACGCAAACGTGTACGATCAAGATCAGGGACTCATAGGAAGATATCACAACACAACTCTAAAAACATAAATAAGTCATACAAGCATCATAATACAAGCCAGAGGCCTCGAGGGCTCGAATACAAGTGCTCGATCATAGACGAGTCAGCGGAAGCAACAATATCTGAGTACATATATAAGTAAACAAGTTTGCCTTAAGAAGGCTAGCACAAACTGGGATACAGATCGAAAGAGGCGCAGGCCTCCTGCTTGGGATCCTCCTAACTACTCCTGCTCGTCGTCAGCGGCCTGCACGTAGTAGTAGGCACCTCCAGTGTAGTAGTCATCATCGATGGTGGCGTCTGGCTCCTAGGCTCCAACGTTTGGTTGCGACATCCGAGAAGAAGTGGAAAACGGGTGAAAAGAGGGAGCAAAGCAACCGTGAGTACTCATCCAAAGTACTCGCAAGCAAGGAGGTACACTACATATGCATGGGTATATGTGTAAGGAGGCCATATCAGTGGACTGAACTGCAGAATACCAGAATAAGAGGGGGATAGCTAGTCCTATCAAAGACTACACTTCTGGCAGCCTCCGTCTTGCAGCATGTAGAAGAGAGTAGATTGAAGTCCTCCAAGTAGCAACGCATAGCATAATCCTACCCAGCGATCCTCTCCTCGTCGCCCTGTTAGAGAGCGATCACCGGGTTGTATCTGGCACTTGGAAGGGTGTGTTTTATTAAGTATCCGGTTCTAGTTATCATAAGGTGAAGGTACAACTCTGGGTCGTCCTTTTACCGAGGGACACGGCTATTCGAATAGATAAACTTCCCTGCAGGGGTGCACCACATTTCCCAACACGCTCGATCCCATTTGGCCGGACACACTTTCCTGGGTCATGCCCTCCTCGGAAGATCAACACGTCATAGCCCCACCTAGGCACAACAGAGAGGTCAGCATGCCGATCTAACTCCTATGGCGCAGGGGTCTGGGCCCATTGCCCTTTGCACACCTGTATGTTGCGAACGCGGCCGAAAGCAGAACTACCCCCCTTAATACAAGAGCAGGCTTACGTTCCAATCCGGCGCGCGCCGCTCAGTCGCTGACGTCACGAAGGCTTCGGCTGATACCACGATGTCGAGTGCCCATATCTTTCCCGCGTAGTTGGTTAGTGCGTATAGGCCAGTGGCCAGACTCAGATCAATTACCAAGATCTCGTTAAGCATGTTATTATGAAGCAACCGCGAACGTCGACCAGGGCCAGGCCCACCTCTCGCCTAGGTGGTCTCAACCTGCCATGTCGCTCCGCCACAAAGATCCACACAGAGGGCCGTCGGGACAAAGGTCCTTTCAGCCCCCAATCCGTGAATCACTCGCGGGTACTCCTCGAGCCGACCCGACTTTAGTCACCATCTGTAGTATATATATATGTATAGTATATACCCATGATCACCTCCCGAGTGATCACGGCCCAATAGTATAGCAAGGCAGACTGACAAGAATGTAGGGCCAATGATGATAAACTAGCATCCTATACTAAGCATTTAGGATTGCGGGTAGGGTATCAATGACTGTAGCAACAATGACAGGCTATGCAACAGAATAGGAGTAACCGAACAGTAACATGCTAGACTACTCTAATGCAAGCAGTATAGAGAAGAATAGGCGATATCTGGTGATCAAGGGGGGGGGGCTTGCCTGGTTGCTCAGGCAAGGAGGGGTCGTCAACATCGTAGTCGTACTGGGTAGCAGCGGCGTTGGTCTTGAGGTCTACCGGAGAAGAAGAGGGGGGAAGAAATAGTAAATAAGGAGCACACAAGGCATCACAAAACATAACATGGCAATAAGTTGTGCTAGGGGTGACCTAACGCGGTAGGAGGTGATACTGGCGAAGGGTGGAAACATCTGGGAAAGTATTCCCGGCGTTTCGCATTTTCGGACAGATGAACCGGAGGAGGAAAGTTGCGTGTTTGCTATGCTAGGAATGTGTAGCGGACGAACGGGCTGCGTATCCTGATTCGTCTCGTCATTCTGAGCAACTTCCATGTACCAAGTTTTTCCATCCGAGCTACGGTTTATTTTATATTAATTTTAAAAGATTTAATCATTTTTAGAATTTATTCAATTATTTTAATTCAACATCATCTAGAATAGTGTATGCTGACGTCATCATGACGTCAGCATGACGTCAGCAGTCAACAGAGGTGTTGACTGGTCGAACTGATGTGTGGGTCCAGTGGGACCCACCTGTCATACACTGTTAGGTTGATTAAGGTTTAGGTTAAACTAATTACTGTCTAATTAAACTATCAGGTTAATTAGATTAATTAAATATGATTAATTAACTTAATTAATTTAAGTAATTAATTAATTAATTAATTAAATCTATTACTATTATTATTTTATCTCCTTGTCTTTTTGTAAAACGTTCTGGGGTGGCCCCCCCCATCATTGGCCCTAGGGGCCAAAGCAGGCTCCGGGCGTTAGCGGGCGCGACCCAAACTGGCGCATGCCCAGGTGCGGGCGGAGCCAACAGGGGCCGGAGCCGGGGGCATTGGCCACGGCGAGTCCGGCCGGGAACTGCACTGGCGAGACGGCCGAGTGGCGGACAACAGCGGAAGACGGGGAGGGTCACGCGAGCGGGCGGCCGGGGAGCAGCGTCAGTGGGACGCGCGGTCATAGTGAGCTCATGCCGGTGGGAGTGAGCAGAGGCTGCAGCAGGGCGGGCGCGGCCGCGTCAGGGGCGCGCGCGCGAGCTGCGTGCGGTGCAGGCCACCATGTGCGTGGGGGGAGGCAGCTTGAGCGGACGATGAGCGTAGTTCGATGGCGCAGGGCACGACGTGCGACAGAGGAGGAGAGGAGGAGACCGGGGCCGCACCATGGGCCGTGGGGTCTAGGCAGTGGGGGTTGAGGAGGAGGATGGAGACGACACGACGTGGAGGAGGCAGACCGGCGAGGTTGCTCCGGCGACGTCGTCGTGCGGCGAGGGCGAGGCAGCATCGGGCAGCGTCAGTGTTCGGGCGGCGAGCGGCGGCCTCCGGGGTCGGGGAGGTGACGAGGCGGTCCGGCGGGGAGGTTGCGTCCGCGAGGTGGTGGCGAGACGAGGCGGCGACGACGGAGGCTGGTGCGGCGGCGACCGCGGGGTCAGGCGCCGTGGGGGTTCCTACCCCCGATCCCGATCTGGATCAGGGAGGGGAAGAGAGACGTGGGGGAGGAGTGGGGGTGTGCGGTTGTGGGCCAGGGTTTCGGGGGTGTGGGTGGATAAGCGAGTGAGGGGGGAGTGGGTGGCCGGTTGGGCCAGGTGGGGCGGCCAGGTGGCCTAGTGGCCTGCTGGGCCAAGGCCCAGGGGCCGTTCTTCTATTTTTTTTCTGTTTGCTTTTGTTTTGTTTATCTTTTTAATCAGTCTTTTCTGCTTTTTTTTGTTCCTAATTATTTTAGTTTTAATAAAATACCAAATGGCACCTAAATTTATGTTACAAATTATGTCACAACCACAAAAGTTTCATCCCAGAATAATATAGTTTAGTATTTTAAAAAATACAAAAGACATTTAATTAATGGTTTTAGCTACTAATTTAATTAGTTTAGTGCATTTAAACATTTTATAAAGACTTGGTTTCTCCACCAATATATCTTATGAATTATTTTTCACAATAAGAACATTTTAGTTTTGACTTTTGAAAACTTTAATTGTCTGACTTGTTCTTGAATTTGGATTTTGAATCAGTTTTGAACTAATGTAGGATTAGTAACAGTAACGGAGGTGACGTGGCATCATTAGCAGAGGTTCACTGTAGCTTAATTATCCGGGCGTCACAATTCTCCTCCACTACAAGAAATCTCGTCCCGAGATTTAAGAAGTAGAGAAGGGGGGAGGTCTAGTTACGAAATTCTAACAGATCTTCTCGGTCTTGGTTGATCTTCTCAAAGTGGTCGATCCATTATATTGATGTCTTCATTTTTCTGCTTCAAGTCATCAAGATGAAGTCGGCATCCTTTCTTCGGGGGTTCCATCATACTTACGAATAGGTAACGGGGCAGATCGACAACGACAGAATGCTATAAGGGTAATAATCTAGGATTAACCCATGAAGGAGCATATGAGTACCTCTCGAGTTTGAACAAATAAAACACATCGAGAGTAAAGTAAGAAGGTACAATAAGAAGTTTCAAGCATCCAGGCAATCGTTCAATGCCTAGTCAGAAGGTGAAAGGGGTTTCAAAGCAACGGAATAATTATTGTGTCCGACGCCAGAATTGACGATCTCATCGAGAGGTGGCTCATGAATTAGATACGAGTCCACGCGGGGGGAATAACTTTGGGAACAGGGGGTGTACAAGAGAGTCAAGTTTCGATCCTGTGGAACTGTGGGTTATGGGCCCACCATGTGGGTTAACGGTAGGAAGGGCGGTGACGTCTTGGATGACCATGTAGGCAAGACGTGTCAGCGGATAGCCTGTCAGTTATGTCGGCAACAACATCGGTACCAAGGGCGAGGGACGAAGAGAACCATCTTCCTGCTCGTGGAACGAGGTGGACCAATAGGCAAAGTTCTCGTCCATCGGTGGTTACCGGAATGTCATCAACAATAGTAACAGGGTCTTACTGACAGAGTTTACATAAGCAGTGAATTATTATTACTTAGTTTATATAGATCACAAGAAAGGTCAAACAAACCAATGGAAAGGAAAATGTGATCATCGGTTAAACAGAACAATGGAAAGGAAAAATGTGATTAAACACATATTTCATGGGGTATATCCTTCCCAAAGACAAGCAAAGCATGATATCCATGACAGGATATAACATGGAATACCCTTTTAGGAAAGGGGAGAGAAATATCATGACATTACCCATACAACGGTGTTAGGATAAATGATAAAGAAAATTTAGCATTGTGCTTCAAATGCTCTTGTTGAAAATTGGAGTACCACAGACATGCTTCGAGATAGCATTGACATGGTCACTGGGTAAAGATCAGACTTTGGATACCCAAAGGACCATCAGGGACAACTTGTACAATAAGCCTTACAATTTCCTCACGGAAGAATGACTAACCTTGCCAAAAAGAAACTATAACAATAGTTCCTCCGGCCAGGTGTGCTAGGCACGATATCACCTTACCGGGTCATATAAAGACCAATGTTATTACTCTTGGAAATATGTCCCAACCATCATATCTGACCGAGATTCGGATCTGATTGGTGTCAAGATACCTCAGACACGGGATGCCTGAGAAGAAAGGTGCAACACAAATTGTCGAGATGACATTGTAATATTCTTGGGAATTGAACTATGGAAGTGAGTTCCGAAACAAGAGTTCATCATTAAACCAAGGAGAGGATAAGGAGGTGGCTGATGGACTCAGCGACAACCCATCAAAATTTCCAGAAAGATGGATTTCCACAATTAAGTGAACAAGATAACATTTGTCAGACCAAATGATATAAGCAAGTATGCTCGAGGAGAACATACACAATTAAACATTGGTTGAAAGATGCGCCCGAAATATGGGTTGGGTTGCACGACCAATGTCAGAATGGTGATTCAATAATCAATAGACTAAGAATGAACGGACGACCATTAACTTCAAAGTAATAGGGTTGCTAGAAGTGCAGGATCCAAACAGCACCGTTCACTTCTTGGTACCCCGGTTGGAATCAACACGAGGAGCATGGAAGAATGGTGATGGTGAGAAGTATCACTATACCAACAAGTCTTAAGAGGTGGAGAAATTCCCACGACATTCTTGACATAAAAGGGGGTAATTCTCCAAGGTAAAGAAGAACAATGCTGGGTAGCAAGGAACTTAAGGTAAATCACAAAACACGAACAAGTTTGCATTGGAGGGAAGGCAATAAGTGGCCGATGATAACACAACCCATCGAGGGCAAGGATGGTATTTCTCTTCACGAATCCGGTTGATATCCTGGAAGAGCTCATAAGGTTGATGATGATCACGACACATTTGTCGAGAGATTTCATGAAGATGTAATCAATCAGCGACGACATCAAGTCAAAGGAATGATGAAGCAAGAGGTTATTGGAACCACAGTTACGACACAACTCAAACTCAAGCTTGTTGTTTAAGGTGAAAGGGTATGACGAGGAAAATTGACGTAAGCTTAGCTATCGTCGCAAATTGGTGCTCCGAGAATAAGGACCAGGTAGCACAGTTAGAATCATCACGACAATGATATAGCCAAACAGGCTAGGAATGGCGTGATCGGGTACAAACTCGTACTTATAGAAGCTTACTGAAGAGTTGTTGAACCGAAGTGCGGACTCAGTTTAGTTATCAGTGTCTTTGAGTTTTTAATAACTCGAAGCCCGTGAAAAATTGTAATCAGTGAGAATGTAGTACTTGATGAAGAACTCATAAGAAGTTATGCAGTTCCAAGATAATCTCAAGATACCAGGGGGGTAATACTCGAGGCTAGAGCAGAGTAGATGGTGGACACATGAAATGATCTGCAGAAGACAAGTACTTAAACTTCCACGAGAAAAGGTATTTAAAGGAGGACATGGTCGGAACCACGATTGCAAAAGGCCAGATCCCAGATATAAGATGAACTTATACCAAGGGAATACTTAATTTAAGAGAAGCTTTCATGATAAGTTCTACATCGTGTCCATGGGCATGAACACAAAGTCCAAGGTCGACTCCCACTTCTCCAATGCATGACCATTCATTCACTGCTCTAGATAAAAATGATTTCAGTGTCAAAACCTACTTGGTGAATTACCAGAGGAGTATGAACCGTGAAATCTTTCGGGTTCACATAGATTAGGGAAGGCGTTGGTTCAACCCATCGGGGCATCTGAGGAACATATACCACAAACTGCAGAAGTAAATAACTCAAGCTCGAAAGCATAGCATGGTTGAGAAAGCAGAGGATATAATTTACCAAGGGCTTTATGTATCCAAGGAAAGGCTCACAAGGTTATTGAATATGAAGGAAATTGTCGGATATCATTCAACAAAGGATCTGGTGGCCCATAAGGGATCTTATGTGAGCATCCGTACTCAACCAGAAGAAGAAAGAATGCAAAGGCAACAGGTTATGGAATCATCTGAATAATCCGAAGCTTAAATGAAAAGGAATTATGATTCCAAATCGAAGGATTAGAGGCAGACGCTCTGATCAAGGATGGATAAGTTGAATAGACTTAGGGGCACAATCGACGACAATTTGATTGGTCGAGATCCAGCTCATGTCAAAAAATGACGTATGAGCCGGGAGGATGAATTCTAGGATCTAATTGAGGATTGCGAGCATTCGCAACATATCGAATTAACAGACTCAAAATGATAATGACAAAGGATACTATGAATATTGCTAGTCATATGGAACGCATCCATAATGCAAGCAGACAAATATTTGCCGAGCAATAGCAGGCAGAGGATACCGGAAGATCAGATAGTATTTCAATGTATCTTGTGAATCATATGAACAACGGGAAAGAATGGATACTCGATAAGTGAGAGGAATTATCCATAGGGGGTATTCATGGGGCAAGAACTACAAGGCAATGGTACAAGGGATTCTTAAAAGTCAGAGAGCAATTCGATGTATATGGTAATAACAAGAGAAACTAAGAGTAGTTGTATGAACAAGTGTATGTCGTTATCCATATGGATATATCGGTAGTACGGAATTGAAAAGGTAGAGGGCACAAGGGTCTCGGGAATGATCGAAGAGTATCTTCAACATCTTCTGGTGCAGTCGTCGATCATCTGTGATAAGGGGCTCTCCGGGAGAAGTAGTTACGAGAACCTAGAGTCAGATTTAAAAAAATCATTTAACCCGAATAGAAAAGAGATGAAAGTGCCAGAGCAAAGATAGAGGAGTAAAAGATCCTAATACCACCCAAATGGCGACGTGGGCCCATGGGCCGCACAGCCATGTTAGTAAAAGTTTTTGCAACGTCTAGACTCGACTTCGGCCAAGAAGTTGGGAAGAGGATTCCTACAGGCAGTCGGCTCTAATACCAACTTGTGACGCCCCCGATTCAATCGTACACTAATCATGCACGCAAACGTGTACGATCAAGATCAGGGACTCATGGGAAGATATCACAACACAAATCTAAAAACATAAATAATTCATACAAGCATCATAATACAAGCCAGGGGCCTCGAGGGCTCGAGTACAAGTGCTCGATCATAGACGAGTCAGTGGAAGCAATAGTATCTGAGTACAGACATAAGTAAACAAGTTTGCCTTAAGAAGGCTAGCACAAACTGGGATACAGATCAAAAGAGGCGCATGCCTCCTGCCTGGGATCCATCTAACTACTCCTGGTCGTCATCAGCGGCCTGCACGTAGTAGTAGGCACCTCCAGTGTAGTAGTTGTCGTCGACGGTGGCGTCTGGCTCCTGAGCTCCAATGTATGGTTGCGACATCCGAGAAGAAGAGGAAAACGGGGGAAAAGAGGGAGCAAAGCAACCGTGAGTACTCATCCAAAGTACTCGCAAGCAAGGAGCTACACTACATATGCATGGGTATATGTGTAAGGAGGCCATATCAGTGGACTGAACTGCAGAATGCCATCATAAGAGGGGGATAGCTAGTCCTATTGAAGACTACGCTTCTAGCAGCCTCCGTCTTGCAGCATGTAGAAGAGAGTAGATTGAAGTCCTCCAAGTAGCAACACATAGCATAATCCTACGCAGCGATCCTATCCTTGTTCCCCTGTTAGAGAGCGATCACCGGGTTGTATCTGGCACTTGGAAGGGTGTGTTTTATTAAGTATCCGGTTCTAGTTATCATAAGGTCAAGGTACAACTCCGGGTCGTCCTTTTACTGAGGGACACGGCTATTAGAATAGATAAACTTCCCTGCAGGGGTGCACCACATTTCCCAACATGCTCGATCCCATTTGGCCGGACACACTTTCCTGGGTCATGCCCGACCTCAGAAGGTCAACACGTCGCAGCCCCACCTAGGCACAACAGAGAGGTCCGAACGCCGGTCTAACTCCTATGGCGCAGGGTTCTGGGCCCATCGCCCTTTGCACACCTGCACGTTGCGAACGCGGCCGAAAGCAGAACTAGCCCCCGTAATACAAGAGTAGGCTAACGTTCCAATCCGGCGTGTGCCGCTCAGTCGCTGATGTCACAAAGGCTTCGGCTGATACCATGACGTCAAGTGCCCATATCTTTCACACGTAGTTGGTTAGTGCGTATAGGCCAGTGGCCAGACTCAGATCAAATACCAAGATCTCGTTAAGCGTGTTATTATGAAGCAACCGCGAACGTCGACCAGGGCCAGGCCCACCTCTCGCCTAGGTGGTCTCAACCTGCCCTGTCGCTCCGCCACAAAGATCCACATAGAGGGCCATCGGGACAAAGGTCCTTTTAGCCCCCAATCCATGAATCACTCGCGGGTACTCCTCGAGCCGGCCCGACTTTAGTCACCATCTGTAGTATGTATATATGTATAGTATATACCCGTTGTCGGTGTCAAAACCGGCGGATCTCTGGTAGGGGGTCCCGGACTGTGCGTCTAGGCGGATGGTAACAGGAGACGAGGGACACGATGTTTTTACCCAGGTTCGGGCCCTCTTGATGGAGGTAAAACCCTACGTCCTGCTTGATTAATATTGATGATATGGGTAGTACAAGAGTGGATCTACCACGAGATCAAGGAGGCTGATCCCTAGAAGCTAGCCTATGGTATGATTGTTGTAATGTATGTTGTCCTACGGACTAAAGCCCTCCGGTTTATATAGACACCGGAGGAGGCTAGGGTTACACAGAGTCGGTTACAATGGTAGGAGATCTACATATCCGTATCGCCAAGCTTGCCTTCCACGCCAAGGAAAGTCCCATCCGGACAAGGGACGGAGTCTTCAATCTTGTATCTTCGTAGTCTTGGAGTCCGGCGGACGATGATAGTCCGGCTGTCCGGACACCCCCTAGTCCAGGACTCCCTCAGTAGCCCCTGAACCAGGCGTCAATGATGATTAGTCTGGCGAGCATAATGTTCGGCATTGCAAGGCGGGTTCCTCCCTTGAATAATCCAGAGAAGATCATGAACACCAGGATAGTGTCCGGCTCTGCAAAATAAATTCCACATTCCACCGTAGAGAGAATAAAATGTACACTTAGTTCAATCTGCTGACGTATTATGCGACATGACATCACACCGCTACCAAGCCACTGTTTGAATCATTTTTTACTATTCCACTCGGCACGTTTAGCGAAGCGGTTTCCTTGGCATGTCTTGTCGAAGCTGAGATCGTGTTCCCCTTATTCCGGGATTTTCATCAATATGGACGTGGGTAACCCAACCGCGCCATTGATGGTGGCGCTTGGGAGATAAGCGAGTTTTACCAGGCCGGTGGGGGATGCACAGTTTCGTCCGCCTATATATAAGGGATAAGGATTTACCTTCTCACCTACGCCTTCTCCCTCCTTTGCTTATACATCTCCGTGCACTCAAGCTCCAACGCCCAAGCTCGCGCATCTCGCCTCGACCTTCTCCGAACATGTCCGGAAGGGGAGGCAAGTGGTTGGCCTCCACCGTTAAGGAGGAGCACATCACCAAGCTGCGCAGCGCCGGATACCTCTCCAGCGATATCGCGCATCAGCTGCCCGACAAGGGGCAGCTCATCCCCACCCCTGGGCCTCACGAGAGGGTCGTCTTCCTTCCCCACTTCCTCCGCGGGCTGGGCTTTCCGCTCCATCCATTCGTCCGGGGGCTCATGTTCTATTACGGCCTGGATTTCCACGATCTGGCGCCGAACTTCATCCTCAACATCTCAGCGTTCATCATCGTGTGCGAGGCCTTCCTCTGCATCCGGCCCCACTTCGGCCTGTGGATCAAGAACTTCAACGTCAAGCCGAAGGTTGTGAAGGGCACGCAAGCGGAATGCGGAGGCGCCATGTTGGGTAAATTACCCAACGTCCTTTGGCTCGAAGGGGCCTTCGTGGACTCCGTCAAGGGGTGGAAATCGGGATGGTTCTACATCACCGAGCCGCGCAAGCCTACATGGGCGGCGGCCCCCGAGTTTAGATCTGGCGTCCCCACGCAGCTCACCTCCTGGAAAGAGAAGGGCTTGCTGTGGGGCGATTCGAAGGAGGTGACTGGACTCCGAGCCTGCATCCAGAAACTGGTGAGCAATAAGCTCAGGCTCGTCGACGTGGTCCAAGTCATGCTCATCCGCCGGATTCTCCCATGCCAAGAACGGGCATTCAATCTATGGGAGTTCAATCCGGAACAGCACCAGGCGCTGAGCGGGCTCTTCGATACGACATATGAAGGCACCTGGAGGGTGCTGTTTAAGGGCGCCGAAGCCCCCGTATCCGCGACGGAGGATCGCGGATTCAGCTCGCAGCATCCAACTGACGAGGTAAGTTATTCAACCCCATTACGGGACACTTTGTAATAATCGAATTGATTATAAGAGGGTTTCATCCCTTCCTTTCCTTTGACAGGAATGGATGGAGAAGGCCAGGCAGCTTATCAGCCCGGCTCCCATGCCAGAAGACCCAGTGGACGCCCGTTTAGCAGGGCTGTTGGTTCCGGCACCGCACGTGGTGCCGGAGAAGAAGGCCAAGAAGGTGGCCGCGGGGACTCGAAAGAGTTCCCGCAATCAGGCGTCTGACGACGACGCGGGCTCCTCCCCCGAAGACGAGGAGGAGGAGTATTCTCTCCCGGAGGAGGGAGAGAAGAAGAGGAAGGCTTCCCCAATAGGGGAGGCCGAAGGGTCCACGAGGGGGAGGACTATCCCCCCGGACAGTTTCGCCAACACCAGCGTTGGCGAGGATGAGTGGCCTCCAAGGGCCAGGCGTCCGGCAAGATCGTAAGTATCTGGATCCTCTATATGCAATTTCTTTCGTGTCGCGTAGTGTCCTTAATGCCGCATTCTGTCCGCAGACCGGCCAATGACGATCTCCCCGACTCATCGAGCGGGTCGTTGGCCCCGTCGGATGTGGATTCACTTCCGACAGCCTCTACCCCACGCGCCGACGATGATGCTGAGGTGGCATCCCAGAGAGGGACCCATCAGGAGGAGGCTCCGGAGGCGCCGTCAGGCAGCCTCCCAGACTTTGCGCCGGACTCTACATCGGAACCCGCAGTGGTTCCAGAGTCCGGCAAGCGGCCCCTTCGAAAGAAGGGCAAGACCGTGACACCGGCGGCCTCCGTCCAACCGGAGGCGCCGGATAACTTGTTGGAGGCGCTTAAAGGCACTTCCATCGAGGAAGAACACCGCACTATCATGAGTGCGGTGATTCAAAAGGTTCAGCTCGCCAAAAGCGGGCTGACCGAAGCCTGCAGCAGCCTTCTAACAGGCTTTGAGGTAAGAAGTTAAAATTATGTAATGTAATACCGCATAGACAGTAGCCCCTGATGCTAAGTTCGGTGTTCGGAAAGAAAAAGCCGGACTGAGGATCTAACAAGATATACGCAGGGTTGCTTAAAATATGTCAATATGGGTTTGCAGGTTGCGCTGCTGACCTCTGCCGCATTAACGGCGGAGGTCGATGTGATAAAGCAGGATCTCGAGCGGTCCGAGCGAGAGCTCGGCCATGCGAAGAAGCAGCTCGAGGACAAAGAAGGTGAGTAACACCACTTTGAATGGTTACCATACAGAAAAGGATTTTGGTTGCAATATAATTAATAAGGATAATATGTGTATTGCAGGGGCCACTAATGAGGTGGCAGCCCTGAAGGAGGCTATGTCCGCGGCCGAACGCAGTGCGGCCGCGGAACGGTCAGAGAGAGAAAAGCAGGAGGCACGGGTGGCGGAAGTACGGCAAGAGCTCCAGGCTCTCATGGAGAAGCATGAGAGGTTGGAGCGTGACTCCAAGACTCGAGAGTCCGAGCTTGCCTCGGCTCTCGAAAGTGCCAAGTCCGCCAAGGCTGAAGCCCATAAGGCCCATCAGGAGGTTGAGGATATAAAGAAGATAGCGGCGGGTAAGGCATTTTTCATGCAAAGCAAGCATGTTAATGTAAAATACCTGACACTTACCCACATTCGGAGCTCTCCAGGGGCGTTTGCAGATCTGCCGCGTAGTGCATCTGATGCCGCCGCATTCTATCGTGGCGAGAAGGGGAGCTCGACAGAAAAAGTCTTCTGGTCTCAGTATGCTGAGGCCGGACACCCGGTGCCCCCAAGCGACCAGCTGAAGCAGCTGGTCGAACTCGACAAGGTAGCTGAAGAGGCCATGAAGGGCCTTATAGTCCGGCTGTGGCCTGGACAGGCCATGCCTGGGAGCTTCTTTGGCCTCGTGCGGCGGCTGGTGGATGCATGCCCCTGGGTGGATGTCATCAAGCACTCTGCCTGTATTGAAGGCGCTCGCCGGGCCCTCGCCCGCACAAAGGTGCAATGGGGCAGGCTGGATGCGGAGAAGCTTCTCACGGACCCACCGCCACCGGGCAAGGAGTATCGCACGCCCGAGATGTATTATAAATCTGTCCTGAAGGGAGCCCGCGATATTGCGGATGAGTGCCCCCGAAATGTAATCTTTGAGTAAACTCGTTATGTATTATCCTGCGCGCTGAAACTTTGTTCATGTGCGCGTTTAAGCAATGTTGTTTTAATTTAAAATATTACCTTATGTGCGGCCGTTTATAAAATCTGAGAGATGGCAAGTCGTTGGCTTCAGCCCCCAAGCCACGAGTGCTGGGGTGTTTGGGATAAACTTGAGCACTCTTGTTCCCATTTTTGGGTCCATCTAGGGAGGCGCTCAACACAACGAACAAGGCAACCGGACTTATAATGCTTGAACACTCTCACTTAACCATAGAATTCTATAATTTTAAATTTCGGCGAAGCCCCTGGTATTCAGAAGACCGAATACGGGGCTCTATCCACGCCTTCGTCGGACATTGTCCGGAACTTCGCTCGAAGCGGCATGAGTCTTTAAGGACCCAAAAAAACCTCTCGAACAGCGACCAGTCTCTTGCCTTATCATGCCAGTCAGTTTTAGCTTTCTCCACTGAGGCGCTCGCCCGGCTCAACCAGGGCGCAATCGCAGTGGTTCTCCCAGTGCCACCTTAGCCGACAGAACGGAACGTAAGGCACCAAAACGTGGGAGCCGGGCAAACCCAACTATTGACCCAAGACATGATTCGGAGCCGATTCATATAATGCTATAAGTTCGGGGTGCCGCACTTATGAAAGTGTTCGGACTTTATCACACCATAATTTGGGGAACAGAAGCCCCTGGCGTATTCGGCCGTACCAAAATATACGGGTGCAAGATGTCATATAATGAGCATATATATAAAAGGTAATGCAATTGCGATCAAAAAGGTGCTGCATTATTTATGAAAGAAAGTCTGCTAGTAGAGCGGACTGATACAAATAATGCGGTAAGCAAGGGATTTGGACTAAGTAAACATGTCCCCCTCCAGGGATGAGCTGCGGACTTGGTGTATATAATCGAATTTAATGCTCGTAATTGAGACCACCTGAGTGTTCGTCGCAGCCTTCTTTAGTCCCTGACTGTTGCATCATGAGTTCGGCAGGTTCGCCGCCAGACAGGGCTTCTGGTTAACACAGTCCTGTGTACATAAAAGAAGAAAAATAAAAAATATAAAAAAAGGGGGGCACACTTGCGAGCCCCCGGTGTGGTCGAACCGCACTCTGGGTCCGTTGCGATCGTGCCCCCTCCCCTGTGCCCATGGTATCTCCAAAGCGTAATGATGTACGCGGAGTGTTATTATTGCGATCATGCACGGGCGAGGGTTCGGGCCGCATTGCTACGCATGCTCTGATCGCGCCAGGTGGTCTTGGTTGGTATTGCTTCGGGCGCGTTTTGCTGTATCCGGCTGTTTAACGGCCGGACTGGAGAATTGCCTTAACAGGCTACTCTGTACTTCTGCCGCGAGAGCTGCTGTATGTTCCTCCGTTCGGCGGGAGCGTTCCGTATTCCCATTG
Organism: Triticum aestivum; assembly: GCF_018294505.1. NCBI lineage: Eukaryota > Viridiplantae > Streptophyta > Magnoliopsida > Poales > Poaceae > Triticum > Triticum aestivum. Next base: position 244,613,281 of record NC_057801.1, read on the forward strand.
ACCGTGATGACTCCACAAGGTCCTGGCATCTTGAGCTTTAGGTATGCATAATGCGGCACCGCGTTGAATTTTGCAAACACGGTTCGTCCGAGCAGAGCGTGATAGCCGCTGCGAAACGGGACTATGTCGAAGATTAACTCTTCGCTCCGGAAATTATCCGGGGATCTGAAGACCACTTCCAGTGTGACTGAGCCTGTACAGTTGGCTTCCACTCCTGGTATGACACCTTTAAAGGTTGTCTTTGTAGGTTTAATCCTTGATGGGTCTATGCCCATTTTGCGCACTGTATCTTGATAAAGCAGGTTCAGGCTACTGCCGCCGTCCATCAGGACTCTCATGAGGTGAAATCCATCGACGATTGGGTCTAAAACCAATGCGGCGAATCCGCCATGGCGTATGCTGGTCGGATGGTCTCTTCGATCGAAAGTGATCGGACAAGAGGACCATGGATTGAACTTCGGGGCGACTGGCTGTCAGGACCCCGACTCAATGCCACATCGATCTAGCATGTAACACCTCATATCACTTTGCGGCCTCACGCACGGTATTCCCACGGTTGTCGCCTTACCTTAGCCCGGGACCGTTTGCGCCTTTTGGCACACGTATATGACAGTGTCGCTAGCATCCATATGATAAGGAGCCCGGGCTGACATGGCTAGTCGTAAACCCAAAGTGGCACAGACTTACAGGGACAGGCATCCATGACCCAGCATCGAACGTGTCGGTCATCAGCGAGTGAATCCAGGCTGTAGCACTGGGCTAGCAGGACTCCGGTGAACCGGGCTGTAGCGGGCTAACAGGACTCCGGTATTCATCGCGTGACATTTCCCCGAAGGGACAGACACAGGAACGAAGAAGGACACATGCCGGCCAGCCTAAGTGTTCCGGAGCAGTAGCAAGCTACCATGGCTCGGTGGAAACACTAGGAGACATTTCCCGATAAGAGAGGCTACTAAAGATAAACAACTAGATAGTCAGATCCCACACATACCAAGCATTTCAATAACATACACACAATATGCTCGATATGTGCAAACACAACATGGCATCACAACATGACTCTACGACTCAAGTAATTTATTCAATAGGCTCCGAGGAGCGAGATATTACAAACAGGGGTCTCATGACCCAACATTCAGAGCATACAAATCAAAGCACAAGCGGAAGCTATCATGTCTGGGTACAGACATCTATAAATGAAAAAGGCTGAGAAGCCTGACTATCTATCAGATCCTGCCGAGGGCACAAGATCGTAGCTGAGGTAACAAGCTAAACATCGAAGTCCACGTGGAACTACTAGTGAGACTGAAGTCTCTCTGCAAAAACATAAAATAGGCAAACGTGAGTACAAATGTACCCAGCAAGACTTACATCAGAACTAACTACATATGCATCATTTTCAACAAGGGGATGGTGGGGTTTAACTGCAGCAAGCCAGCTTTGACTCGGTGGCTATCCTAAACTACAACTGCAAGCGACTCTTTTGAGGTGGCGCACACGAGTCCACATATTCACCATATCAATACACCACTATGGATTCGCTCCCGTCCCCCTACGAGAACGCCATCCATAGCACTCACGCTTATCTTGCGCATTTTAAAGTATCCACTTTCACTTGTCTATGAACTGATATAAGCAACCCAGAAGTCCTTTTCCGCGGACACGGCTATTCGAATAGATGATGTTAACCCTGCAGGGGTGTACTTCTTCATACATGTTTCCACCACTTAGCGTCTGCACACGACATGTGCTCGGCAGACTTCAAGCGAAAGCCGACGTGGGTTGTAGACCACGACCTACCTAAACACTCAAGTCTCTAGTCCAGGTTTATCGCCTATTCGGGTTCCATCCATGAGGAGATCCGGCCGGAGTTTCGCTCACAGCCCCAAACGATGTGAACAGGGTTCCCGAGATACCTAACGGGCATCCGGTACACCGTGCCACGTACCTACCGCATCACAGCCCACCCCTACGGTCAGCGCTGTCCACGGCCTCCAGTAAGCTACAAACACCAGAAACTACTTGCAACTCCTGGACAGAGGACAAGGGTGAATAAGAAGTCGAGCGGGGTCATATTTCAGGGCCCAATGTATGGTAGTAACTGAATCATGGATCACAAACACAGAACTCAGTTCCTGAGGACGGCTACAATGAGACAACCCACCATGTACTCCTACATGGCCTCTCACCGCTACCTTTACCAAATCGTGTTCACACACTTAGCTCACACACAGTAGGACATGTTCACACGCCTCTGATTCATCCCCGATGAATCAGACCTGACTCAACTCTAAGCAGTAGCAGGCATGACAAACAAGCATGAATGAGTAGGCACAACAGGGCTCAAACAACTCCTACTCATGCTAGTGGGTTTCATCTATTTACTGTGGCAATGACAGGTCATGCAAAGGATAAAGGGGTTCAACTACCGCAGCATGTAACAGTTGAATCGGTGTTGTCCTAATGCAGTAAAAGAGAGCAGGAGCGAGAGGGTAGGATTGTATCGGAATGAACAAGGGGGTTTTGCTTGCCTGGCACTTCTGAAGATAACATTGAGTCTTCATCAGTGTCAACGATCACATCCTCGGTATCACGTCTATCGAGAGGGGACAAATACCGGCAACACAGAAGGAAACACAATCAATGCAATGCACAATATGATGCATGATCATGACATAGCAAAATGAATGTGTTTTGGGCTAATGCATCTAGCAACAAGTTAAATGAAGTTGGTTTGAATACAAGATTCAAATTCAAACTCCATATGTGATTATTTAAATGCCCTTTAATTGATTTGTGCTAAACAGCAGCTATAAGTTGTTCTAACATGCATGAAAATGGTACAGATGGATTCCTTGAATTTTTCTGATAATTTTTCATATATAATTTATTTCATTTGGAGTTACGGTTAATTTTCTATGATTTATTGAAGTTTTAGCTATTTTCTGAAATTTCCTGAATAATATTAAATCCAGAAAATACTTATTGCGTCAGCATGACGTCAGCACGACGTCAGCGGGTCAACGCGGCTGTCCAGGGTCAAACCTGACGTGTGGGACCCACACGTCAGTGACAGGGGGTTAACCCCGAGTCAAACCTGGGCTGGTTAGCTTTGACTAAGCCCTGGGGCCCACTTGTCAGCGTCAGTAGGTGGGGGGTTAGTGACTAATTAACTAAGCCACGTCAGCCCGCCGGAGTTCTGGCCGGCGGCGACCATTAGCGCGGCGGCGACTCGCCGGACTTGCGTTTCAGACAGCGTTTGATCGCGCGAAGACCACCGGGGCGTAGCCCGTCTTCGTCCGCAACCAGGGGAGCTGATGGGGGGGCTGCGGGGGCGCCGGAGCTCGCCGGAGCAAGCTTGCGGCGGCGGTCGGAGCTCGGCTGTGTTCGGGGACGCGGCTGCAGCGTGCAAACGAGCGAACTAAAGCGCTAGCGGGGCACTACGAGGTGCGGCGAGAGTGCTAGGTGCACTGGCGTGGCCAAAAGGTCGCCGGAGCAACGCCGGCGACAAGCTCGAGCGGAGGCGAGCTTCGGCCATGGCGGAGCTAAGGCCTAGACGGCGCAAACGGACACGGGGAGGAGGGGGTTCGGTGCGGGGGCTCACCGCGGAACCAGCGAGCGCGAGGGCGAGGTCGGGGATGCCCGGTAGCTCCCGAATCGCCGGCGAGGATCCACGGCGGCCGGAGTCGAATTTGGCGACGGCGACGGCTCCACGGGGTGTCCGGAGGGGCACGGCTTGACGGGGAGCTTCAGGGCGGAGGAGCGGAGCTTCCGCGTGTGTCGGGGAGGCGAGGGGAGGCCGGTGGCTACGGTGATGCCCGTCGGCGGCGGCGGTGGTTCTCGGGTGAGAGGGAGAGAGAGCAGGGGGAGAAGAGGAGGGCGAGGGAGAGTGAGAGCGGTGCGGGGCAGCTGCGTGGCTTCGTCCGGGGCATCGAGGGAGTCCGGGGAAGCAGGAGGTGGCCAGCAGGGGGGGAGGTGGCGCGCGCGCGTGCCGGCGAGCGTCGGGCACACGCCGTTCCCCTGTCGGGGAGGAAGACGACAGAGGGGGGGGAGTAGCGGTGGGCTGGGCCAGCGGGAGGAGCTGGCCAGCTGGGCCGGCTACAGGTAAGTGGCCCAGGTAGGCTTCTGTTCTTTTTATTTTTTTCTTCTGTTTTGTTTTATTTAAACTTTTGCCACTGTTTTGAATTAAAAAATAATAATTCAAACAATGCCAAAAACTCCTCTGAATATTTTATATTGCTAGATGGACTTTTCCAAAAGCTTATAAATATTTCGGGGGTATTTGAAATTATATTCTAATTATATGAATATAATTCAAATTCAAATAGCTAATGAATTAAATCCAAAGTCCCAAAAATAAATCCTTAAAAATGTTCAATATTTTGGTTGGGACCAGAACCCTTACCAAAAATTATCAAACATTTAAGAAGAGCATTTTGGAGCAATGAATGAGATTTCTAGGGTTTTTGCCCCTCTTTTATTTAAGGTTTTTGAGGCTTCCAATATTCCTCAATTCAAGTTTCAGAATTTAAACATGATGCACACATGAAGCTAGCCTAGAGCATTACCAGAAGCTAGGGATGTGACAACTCACCCCCACTAAACAAGAATCTCGTCTCGAGATTCAAGCGTAGGGTAGGGTGAAGGGGTAACGCAAACTAGTACAATCTTCACGATCCAGGTTGCACTTCAAATGAACGTTGATTCGATCACCATTATTGTCTTGTCGTCTTGCTCTGAGAACTCCAGCTAATCATGACAAGAAGAGGAAAGGAAAACTCTAGAAGGATCGGTCTTCTCGAAGATCGAACAACTCACGGAATGAGACATAGGACCATCTCTCGGGTTGAGACACGAGTTACACATCAAGAGGGGTGGAAAGAGACGGATGACGAAGGTTCACTAGGTGGACAACAATTCCACACTTAAGAAGGTGGTAAACGATTGTCAACGTAGCGAGGAGTTGAGTTGCCATGATACCACGACGAAACATCCTGGAGGAGGGTGATTCGTAGATTATTATCTTAAGTGGCAAAAAGAATTACTTTTGATTCAGAGATCATTGGAACTCTTTATACCAGCCTAAGGTAATCACAAGCGATCATTTGGAGGGGGTCGGTAGAATGGCATACTCGGACTTGGATGATGTGGATTACCTTGTTGAAAACAACGTAATGAATGAATTTTGCTTATCACCGGAAATGGAAGAGACCCATGGTAGAATGGCACATTGGCGGTGCAAGCTGGGAACAAAATGCAAATGCTGGGAATGATTCTGGTAACTGGGGAAGAACCCAACAATAGAGAGTGAATTCACTGTTGGAGTGGTTATAGCATAACCGAAGAATCTGGGGCAATCCCAGCTAGTGCCGATGATAAGACGTAGCGCTTGTGCGTGCTCTCAAGAACTTAAGCATTTCCACATTCATCAAGGTTTTACCAACATCCGTGTCAAGGGTCCGGTAGCACAACTTACTACCATGATGAATGGTGATGGAGGATGCAGATGCAAAGGAAGATAACACTTTCTCAGATTTCACCTTAGCGAGGCCAAGGAAACAAAATCTGGATGATCGACCGAGAGACATTTAGCACTCCGCTTCTAATGTTCTCCTTGACGTGCTAGTGTATCCCATTCATAGATATGGTTTGATAACTAGAACATCAAGTAAAAGGTCGGACTTCGGGAACACAATAAGCATAACGCACAACTAGGAAGTAAATCCTACGAAGTCCTTATGGGAAGGTGGCCAACTGCTTCAATCAAGATACCACAATAATAGGTCCTTCGGCTGGGTGGTGCTGGCCACGACATCCACTTTACCGGTTATCAAGGGACCAATATTATAGTTCTTGGGAAATGTTCCAAACCATCATATCTGCCTGAGATTCAGATCTGGTTGGTGTCAGGATAATCCAGACTCATCGAGTCTAGGAAGAAAAATGAAAGTTTGCAACACAATTCGACGAGATGACGTTGCGAGATTCTCGGGAAATGAACTACGATAGCAAGCTCCAAAACATGAGCTGGTTCTGCTACAAACATGTGAACACGTTGTCCAAGACAAGCATGACCACAAAGTAGTCTTATAATAAAACACTACCGAGTTCAGGAGGGGGAACCATCAGCGAGGATATCGAAGTTTTGTACAAATCCATCTGGTACCTTCGGGACTAGCACTTAAAACTTATTAATCTTGAACAAATCAATCAGTGGCTTGGTGTGCTAGGGACCCATATAGAATGGAGGTTGCAAGTCTCCGAACCACAGAATACTTCGCACGTATGCATGACTGATTTGGGATGATTCCAAAGGAAACAACATTGACTTTCTCGAATCCACGGCGGCAACTTGCATCAAATGCACATGGACTGGAGGAAGTCACTTCTTACATCCGAACATTTGCTCCATGAACTAGCATGAAGAAATGCTTTCAAAAGTTTCCAACACTAACTTAATGTTCAACAAAATCATGGAGGGAATAAGGATGTTGTCAATGGGCTCAACAACAATTCATCCGGGTTTCCTTTTAAAAGGAATTCCATAGTTAAGTGAACAAGTGATAGCATTGGTCAGACCAAAGATGTAGGGGTGTATGCTCGAGGGATCAACCACGAGTAAGACAACATTACGAGCATCGTTGGTACTGATTTGATTTGACGATAGCCCACACTCAAATCAAAGGATTGATAAGACAATAGGTCCAGCAACTGATCACAGGGACCAATCGATGAAGATATCATCTTTCTTCAACACACACTACACAAGAATATCCCTTTGGAACGAACTAAGTCAGACAAGCTTTTATCTTCCAACTCTCCAAGTTGTTGTCTAGCTTAACCAACTAGCTCAGGGATATCTAACACCGATTCTTGGAGAGAAGGTGGTTCACAAGAAACCAACTTGATCACGGGCTCAACATAACGGTCAGGTGACGACCTGGTAATACTTCCGAGAAGATCTTCGGAAATCACGAACCACCGATATGTTACTAAGCTCGAGAACAATCTTGCTTTTCAGGGCAAGATGATATGATCAAATGAGCGAGGACTTGACAAAATCCTAACTCATCAATCAAAGAGTGCACCAGGAAATAAGGACTAGGTAGCACGATCAATCTTAGAATGATGATTCAATAAACAACACGCTAAGAATGAAATTATTGTCCTTTAGCTACCAAGCAACAAGGTTGCTAGGAGTATTGATTTCACACATCACGATTCACTTGTCGGCATTCCGGTTACAATAATACAGGAACCGAGGAATGAACAATGATGGCAAGAAGTATCACTGTACCAAGAGTGCATAGGATGGTGTGCAATTCCTATAACATCCCGATATAAAGATGGTAATACTCCAAGATAGAGCAGAACAAAAGCTGGATTAGCAATTTGTTCTGTGGAGCACAACTTTTTGACCCAATCCTAGATATGGAAGAGGTACTGGAGTTTGTTTCTCCTAGTCATCCCGGAATGGAATGGCTTGACAGACCACAAGAGTCATAGGCATCGATGAACGAACGCACGCATACTCTTGACTATCAATTGATAGACGAGGGTCAGAATGCAACTAAAGAGAGCAACTCAAAGGAACATGCGATTTTCTGAGTTGTGGATGCATGGTTTAGCATGTCGAACGAATTCCACATATTTCTTCCGGATAACCCATGCAGAAAGGTAGAACTGGCAGAGTCACAATGTAGAATCGAGAACCCATCGAGAGCACTCTGATTGTGATCTTTCGATCAGCGAGGAACATCTGCCATAAGCGGTTCATAGTATTTGGAAGAAAGGAATACCACGAACATCGAGGACTAATGCAAAGGTTACTGATAACCTAAAGGAACGAGCAAAACTATCAACATGAAGCAAGTAGGGTGAATCTCGGGTTCAAAACCCAGGGATAGAATACCTACTACTAGATGGCATCACGGGATGCTTTCGATAATGACGGCCAGAGTCATCACACTGGAGCATAAATCATGGCTAGGCTACTAGATGATCCCCTGAGACACCTAAGGTCATTATAGTAACTCCAACATAATGTCAAGGCAATAGAATACCTCAACTCAACAATTAGTGTGATTGAGCTGGCATAAAGGAACATCGAGACCAGAGGGAAAGGATTTTGCAAATGCATCAGACTATTTAGAAACCTGGGATGACTCGGACAGCATAACGGCTGTAAATGCTCAGAAAAGATTTGAGACATTCACAAAATGGTGGCATAACCACTCAGAAGCACGATATCAAGGTTTCGAGATCAACAATTAACATACGGAAGTAGTAGAAACTGAACTCAAGCTTAAATCCAACAATCTTATAAGTCTTCGGATTAGTAACACGTGATCCTGATAGAAAGAAGAGAAAGCCTAGTTCTTAATCCCCGTAGAAGAGAAGATGATGACTCAGATCAGAAGGTCATGAGGTATAAGGAGTAAAAAGAGCCTTACGTTCCATCCCACAATCAATTCCCTTATATAACTAAAGAATTTCTAGACTCAACTTCGACCAGTTTGGCTTGGTAATCCTACAGGCAGTCAAGCTCTGATACCAACGCTGTCAGGACCCCGACTCAATGCCACATCGATCTAGCATGTAACACCTCATATCACTTTGCGGCCTCACGCACGGTATTCCCACGGGTGTCGCCTTACCTTAGCCCGGGACCGTTTGCGCCTTTTGGCACACGTATATGACAGTGTCGCTAGCATCCATATGATAAGGAGCCCGGGCTGACATGGCTAGTCGTAAACCCAAAGTGGCACAGACTTACAGGGACAGGCATCCATGACCCAGCATCGAACGTGTCGGTCATCAGCGAGTGAATCCAGGCTGTAGCACTGGGCTAGCAGGACTCCGGTGAACCGGGCTGTAGCGGGCTAACAGGACTCCGGTATTCATCGCGTGACATTTCCCCGAAGGGACAGACACAGGAACGAAGAAGGACACATGCCGGCCAGCCTAAGTGTTCCGGAGCAGTAGCAAGCTACCATGGCTCGGTGGAAACACTAGGAGACATTTCCCGATAAGAGAGGCTACTAAAGATAAACAACTAGATAGTCAGATCCCACACATACCAAGCATTTCAATAACATACACACAATATGCTCGATATGTGCAAACACAACATGGCATCACAACATGACTCTACGACTCAAGTAATTTATTCAATAGGCTCCGAGGAGCGAGATATTACAAACAGGGGTCTCATGACCCAACATTCAGAGCATACAAATCAAAGCACAAGCGGAAGCTATCATGTCTGGGTACAGACATCTATAAATGAAAAAGGCTGAGAAGCCTGACTATCTATCAGATCCTGCCGAGGGCACAAGATCGTAGCTGAGGTAACAAGCTAAACGTCGAAGTCCACGTGGAACTACTAGTGAGACTGAAGTCTCTCTGCAAAAACATAAAATAGGCAAACGTGAGTACAAATGTACCCAGCAAGACTTACATCAGAACTAACTACATATGCATCATTTTCAACAAGGGGATGGTGGGGTTTAACTGCAGCAAGCCAGCTTTGACTCGGTGGCTATCCTAAACTACGACTGCAAGCGACTCTTTTGAGGTGGCGCACACGAGTCCACATATTCACCATATCAATACACCACTATGGATTCGCTCCCGTCCCCCTACGAGAACGCCATCCATAGCACTCACGCTTATCTTGCGCATTTTAAAGTATCCACTTTCACTTGTCTATGAACTGATATAAGCAACCCAGAAGTCCTTTTCCGCGGACACGGCTATTCGAATAGATGATGTTAACCCTGCAGGGGTGTACTTCTTCATACATGTTTCCACCACTTAGCGTCTGCACACGACATGTGCTCGGCAGACTTCAAGCGAAAGCCGACGTGGGTGTAGACCACGACCTACCTAAACACTCAAGTCTCTAGTCCAGGTTTATCGCCTATTCGGGTTCCATCCATGAGGAGATCCGGCCGGAGTTTCGCTCACAGCCCCAAACGATGTGAACAGGGTTCCCGAGATACCTAACGGGCATCCGGTACACCGTGCCACGTACCTACCGCATCACAGCCCACCCCTACGGTCAGCGCTGTCCACGGCCTCCAGTAAGCTACAAACACCAGAAACTACTTGCAACTCCTGGACAGAGGACAAGGGTGAATAAGAAGTCGAGCGGGGTCATATTTCAGGGCCCAATGTATGGTAGTAACTGAATCATGGATCACAAACACAGAACTCAGTTCCTGAGGACGGCTACAATGAGACAACCCACCATGTACTCCTACATGGCCTCTCACCGCTACCTTTACCAAATCGTGTTCACACACTTAGCTCACACACAGTAGGACATGTTCACACGCCTCTGATTCATCCCCGATGAATCAGACCTGACTCAACTCTAAGCAGTAGCAGGCATGACAAACAAGCATGAATGAGTAGGCACAACAGGGCTCAAACAACTCCTACTCATGCTAGTGGGTTTCATCTATTTACTGTGGCAATGACAGGTCATGCAAAGGATAAAGGGGTTCAACTACCGCAGCATGTAACAGTTGAATCGGTGTTGTCCTAATGCAGTAAAAGAGAGCAGGAGCGAGAGGGTAGGATTGTATCGGAATGAACAAGGGGGTTTTGCTTGCCTGGCACTTCTGAAGATAACATTGAGTCTTCATCAGTGTCAACGATCACATCCTCGGTATCACGTCTATCGAGAGGGGACAAATACCGGCAACACAGAAGGAAACACAATCAATGCAATGCACAATATGATGCATGATCATGACATAGCAAAATGAATGTGTTTTGGGCTAATGCATCTAGCAACAAGTTAAATGAAGTTGGTTTGAATACAAGATTCAAATTCAAACTCCATATGTGATTATTTAAATGCCCTTTAATTGATTTGTGCTAAACAGCAGCTATAAGTTGTTCTAACATGCATGAAAATGGTACAGATGGATTCCTTGAATTTTTCTGATAATTTTTCATATATAATTTATTTCATTTGGAGTTACGGTTAATTTTCTATGATTTATTGAAGTTTTAGCTATTTTCTGAAATTTCCTGAATAATATTAAATCCAGAAAATACTTATTGCGTCAGCATGACGTCAGCACGACGTCAGCGGGTCAACGCGGCTGTCCAGGGTCAAACCTGACGTGTGGGACCCACACGTCAGTGACAGGGGGTTAACCCCGAGTCAAACCTGGGCTGGTTAGCTTTGACTAAGCCCTGGGGCCCACTTGTCAGCGTCAGTAGGTGGGGGGTTAGTGACTAATTAACTAAGCCACGTCAGCCCGCCGGAGTTCTGGCCGGCGGCGACCATTAGCGCGGCGGCGACTCGCCGGACTTGCGTTTCAGACAGCGTTTGATCGCGCGAAGACCACCGGGGCGTAGCCCGTCTTCGTCCGCAACCAGGGGAGCTGATGGGGGGGCTGCGGGGGCGCCGGAGCTCGCCGGAGCAAGCTTGCGGCGGCGGTCGGAGCTCGGCTGTGTTCGGGGACGCGGCTGCAGCGTGCAAACGAGCGAACTAAAGCGCTAGCGGGGCACTACGAGGTGCGGCGAGAGTGCTAGGTGCACTGGCGTGGCCAAAAGGTCGCCGGAGCAACGCCGGCGACAAGCTCGAGCGGAGGCGAGCTTCGGCCATGGCGGAGCTAAGGCCTAGACGGCGCAAACGGACACGGGGAGGAGGGGGTTCGGTGCGGGGGCTCACCGCGGAACCAGCGAGCGCGAGGGCGAGGTCGGGGATGCCCGGTAGCTCCCGAATCGCCGGCGAGGATCCACGGCGGCCGGAGTCGAATTTGGCGACGGCGACGGCTCCACGGGGTGTCCGGAGGGGCACGGCTTGACGGGGAGCTTCAGGGCGGAGGAGCGGAGCTTCCGCGTGTGTCGGGGAGGCGAGGGGAGGCCGGTGGCTACGGTGATGCCCGTCGGCGGCGGCGGTGGTTCTCGGGTGAGAGGGAGAGAGAGCAGGGGGAGAAGAGGAGGGCGAGGGAGAGTGAGAGCGGTGCGGGGCAGCTGCGTGGCTTCGTCCGGGGCATCGAGGGAGTCCGGGGAAGCAGGAGGTGGCCAGCAGGGGGGGAGGTGGCGCGCGCGCGTGCCGGCGAGCGTCGGGCACACGCCGTTCCCCTGTCGGGGAGGAAGACGACAGAGGGGGGGAGTAGCGGTGGGCTGGGCCAGCGGGAGGAGCTGGCCAGCTGGGCCGGCTACAGGTAAGTGGCCCAGGTAGGCTTCTGTTCTTTTTATTTTTTTCTTCTGTTTTGTTTTATTTAAACTTTTGCCACTGTTTTGAATTAAAAAATAATAATTCAAACAATGCCAAAAACTCCTCTGAATATTTTATATTGCTAGATGGACTTTTCCAAAAGCTTATAAATATTTCAGGGGTATTTGAAATTATATTCTAATTATATGAATATAATTCAAATTCAAATAGCTAATGAATTAAATCCAAAGTCCCAAAAATAAATCCTTAAAAATGTTCAATATTTTGGTTGGGACCAGAACCCTTACCAAAAATTATCAAACATTTAAGAAGAGCATTTTGGAGCAATGAATGAGATTTCTAGGGTTTTTGCCCCTCTTTTATTTAAGGTTTTTGAGGCTTCCAATATTCCTCAATTCAAGTTTCAGAATTTAAACATGATGCACACATGAAGCTAGCCTAGAGCATTACCAGAAGCTAGGGATGTGACACTGGCTCCATCGCATAGACGTCCCTTAGTGCGCGTTTCCTCTCCCTCTTAGGTATTTGGGTCACGTATATCATATTCACCGTCCGCACTTGTGGGGGAAAACCCTTCTGTCCTCTATTGTTCGGCGGTCGGGTCTCTTCCTCGTCGTCGCTGTTTAGCCCCTTGTCATTGTTTTCGGCAATTAACTTGCCGGCCTGCTTGAACACCCAGCAATCTCTATTAGTGTGGTTAGCTGGCTTTTCAGAGGTGCCATGTATCTGGCATAAGCGGTCGAGTATTCGGTCCAGATTGGACGGACCCAGAGTGGTTCTTTTGAATGGCTTCTTCTGCTGACCGGGTTTAGAGCCTCGGAATCCGGCGTTGACTGTCGTATCCTACTTATCGTCGCCGTTAATGCGGCGCTTGTTTTTGTTTCGACGTGACCTGCCGTTGTAGTCCTTAGTATCCGGACTGCCAGAATTTTTACGGAGATTGTTGCTGCGAGCTAGCCAGCTGTCCTCTCCCGCGCAAAAGCGGGTCATTAACGATGTGAGGGCTGCCATAGGTTTCGGCTTTTCCTGCCCCAGGTGCCGGGCTAGCCATTCTTCCCGGATGTTATGTTTGAAGGCTGCAAGGGCCTCTGCATCCGGACAGTCGACGATTTGGTTTTTCTTTGTCAAGAACCGTGTCCAGAATTGTCTGGCCGATTCGTCTGGCTGCTGAATAATGTAGCTTAGGTCATCGACGTCTAGTGGTCGCACATACGTGCCCTGGAAGTTGTCGAGGAATGCGGCTTCCAGTTCTTCCCAGCACCCAATTGACTCTGCGGGCAAGCTGTTAAGCCAATGCCGAGCTGGTCCTTTAAGCTTGAGTGGGAGATACTTGATGGCATGGAGATCGTCGCCACGGGCCATATGGATGTGGAGAAGATAGTCTTCGATCCAAACCGTGGGGTCTGTTGTGCCATCGTAAGATTCGATGTTTACGGGTTTAAACCCTTCGGGGATTTGATGATCCATTACTTCGTCAGTGAAGCATAGCGGATGTGCGGCGCCTCTATATTGAGCAATATCGCGACGCAGCTCGAGAGAGTGTTGTCTGCTGTGTTCGGCCCGGCCGGGGTTATTGTATCCGGCGCGACGGTATTCGTCGTGGGTCGTGGGGCGCCCACATGATCCGTAGATGGATCTGGATTGCCTTGCTTTGTCCTCCAATACGTCTCGCAAGTCCGGCGTGTTCCCTCTTGGCTTCGTACTTTTGGAGCGATGCCGGGGTACAGTCTATCTGGGGGCCTGGGTGCCTCTCTGTCACGACCACGGGGTGGTCGGTCAGCCATATTGTGCGCTGATGATGGAGGTATGTATGCTTCCTCCTCTAATCGGGGGAGCAGCTTGCGTCTTGGGTAACTTTTGGAGGGGCGTTCGAGTTTATACTCTTCGGCCGCGAGGACCTCGGTCCATCGATCGGCCAGCAGGTCCTGATCAGCTTGAAGCTGTTGCTGCTTTTTCTTTAGGCTGTTTGCTGTGGCGATAAGCCTGCGCTTGAAGCGCTCTTGTTCGACGGGATCCTCAGGTACGACGAATTCATCATCGTTGAGGATTGCTTCGTCTTCGGAGGGAGGCATGTAGTTATGATCCTCAACCTCTTCGTCTGCCGCCCTCTCGTGAGGGCTTGCTTCTGCATCCTCCTGCGCTAAGTATTGCTGGAGGGGATTGTCTTCGGCACTCTCTGGAGTATTATTATCTCCTGTGCCAGAATCTCCATTCTTGCTGTGGCGGGATTTAGAGCGGCGCCGCTGACGCTGGCGTTTGGGCTGCTTCTTTAAAGAGTCTGCCTCCGCTGCTTCTTCGCCGTCCCCGTCTTTTGGGGTGTCCACCATATATATGTCGTATGACGAGGTGGTTTTCCAATGCCCTGTGGGCGCTAGTTCCTGTTCGTCTCCGGCATCATCGTCCATAGCGTCGATGTCTTCGGAGTCGTAGTCTAGCATGTCGGTTAGATCGTTGACAGTGGCTACAAAGTGGGCGGTGGGTGGGCTCTGAATTTCTTCGTCATCCGTACCCCAACCATCCTGGCCATAGTCCGGCCAGGACTCTCCTGATAACGAGAGATGCTTTAGTGAATTCAGGATATCGCCAAAAGGCGAGTATTGGAAGATGTCCGCGGCGGTGAATTCCATGACCGGCGCCCAATCCGAATCGATTGGTAGGGGCGCGGGAGTTTCGGAGTCCGGTAGGGAGTCCGGCGCCTCGGAATCACGAGTTTCGCAGGGGACTAGATTAGTGTTCGGCTCCATCGCCGTGGATGTTGAAGCCCCCAGGGCGGCGTCTATCCACCGGCCCTCGATCTGGGCGACCGGCTCTGGACTAATGACCGAAGCGGATCCGTGTGCGGCCACCAAGGCACTGTTCGGTGGCAGAGCTAGATCATGCCCGTCGTCATAATGTGGCGCGCTTGGCTGTGGCTCGAGTCCGTCGAAGATCAAGTCTCCGCAGACATCGGCCGTGAAGTTTAGGCTTCCGAATCTGACCTGACGGCCAGGGGCGTAGCTTTCGATCTGCTCCAGATGGCCAAGTGAATTAGCCCGCAGTGCGAAGACGCCGAATACGAAGATCTGTCCGGGGAGAAAAGTCTCACCCTGGACAGCATTGTTGGTTGAAGATGCCATCGGGCCTATCGGTGACAGCACAGAGGAACTCTAAATGAAAGCACCAATGTCGGTGTCAAAACCGGCGGATCTCGGGTAGGGGGTCCCGGATTGTGCGTCTAGGCGGATGGTAACAGGAGACGAGGGGCACGATGTTTTTACCCAGGTTCGGGCCCTCTTGATGGAGGTAAAACCCTACATCCTGCTTGATTAATATTGATGATATGGGTAGTACAAGAGTGGGTCTACCACGAGATCAAGGAGGCTAAACCCTAGAAGCTAGCCTATGGTATGATTGTGTTGGGAAACGTAGTAATTTCAAAAAAAAATTCCTACGCACACGCAAGATCATGGTGATGGCATAGCAACGAGAGGGGAGAGTGTGTCCACGTACCCTCGTAGACCATAAGCGGAAGCGTTATGACAACACGGTTGATGTAGTCGTACGTCTTCACGATCCGACCGATCCAAGTACCGAACGTACGGCACCTCCAAGTTCAGCACACGTTCAGCTCGATGACGATCTCCGGTCTCCGATCCAGCCGAGCTCCGGAGATGACTTCCGTCAGCACGACGGCGTGGTGACGATGATGATGTTCTACCGGCGCAGGGCTTCGCCTAAACTCCGCGACGATATGACCGAGTAGGAATATGGTGGAAGGGGGCACCGCACACGGCTAAGGAGCGATCCGTAGATCAATTTATGTGTCCTAGGGTGCCCCCTACCCCCGTATATAAAGGAGGGAGGGAGGAGGTGGCCGGCCTCAAGGGGGGCGCGCCATAGGGAGGGGGAAACCTACTCCAAGTAGGTTTCCCTCTCTTTTCCTTATCTTATTTGGAGGGGGAAGGAAGGAGTACTAGTATTAGGAAGTAGTACTAGTAGTAGGAAGGAAGAGAGGGGGAAGGAGAAAGGAAAGGGTTGCCGGCCCCCCTCCCCAATTCGGATTGGGCTTGGGGGGGCGCGCCCCCCTCCCTTGCTCCTTCTCTCTTCCTCCTACATGGGCCCAATAAGGCCCATATACCTCCCGGGGGGTTCCGGTAACCTCCCGGAGCTCCACACTTCTCCGGAACCTTTCCGGTGTCCAAATATATCCGTCCAATATATCAATCTTTATGTCTCGACCATTTCGAGACTCCTCGTCATGTCCGTGATCATATCCGGGACTCCGAACAAACTTCGGTACATCAAAATACATAAACTCATAATATAATTGTCATCGAAACCTTAAGCGTGCGGACCCTACGGTTCGAGAACAATGCAGACATGACCGAGACACGTCTCTGGTCAATAACCAATAGCGGGACCTGGATGCCCATATTGGTTCCTACATATTCTACGAAGATCTTTTATCGGTAAAACCGCATAACAACATACTTTGTTCCCTTTGTCATCGGTATGTTACTTGCCCGAGATTTGATCGTCGGTATCCAATACCTAGTTCAATCTCGTTACCGGCAAGTCTCTTTACTCGTTCTGTAATAGGTCATCTCATAACTAACTCATTAGTTATATGCTTGCAAGGCTTAGGTGATGAGTATTACCGAGAGGGCCCAGAGATACCTCTCTGACAATCGGAGTGACAAATCCTAATCTCGAATTATGCCAACTCAACATGTACCTTTGGAAACACCTGTAGAGCACCTTTATAATCACCCAGTTACGTTGTGATGTTTGGTATCACACAAAGTGTTCTTCCGGTAAACGGGAGTTGCACAATCTCATAGTTGCAGGAACTTTGTATAAGTCATGAAGAAAGCAATAGCAGTATACTAAACGATCAAGTGCTAGGCTAACAAAATGGGTCATGTCAATCACATCATTCTTCTAATGATGTGATCCCACTAATCAAATGACAACACATGTCTATGGTTAGGAAACATAACCATCTTTGATTAATGAGCTAGTCAAGTAGAGGCATACTAGTGACACTATGTTTGTCTATGTATTCACACATGTATTATGTTTCCGGTTAATACAATTCTAGTATGAATAATAAACATTTATCATGAAATAAGGAAATAAATAATAACTTTATTATTGCCTCTAGGGCATATTTTCTTCAGTCTCCCACTTGCACTAGAGTCAATAATCTAGTTCACATCGCCATGTGATTTAACACCAATATTCATATCTGTATATGATTAACACCCATAGTTCACATCATCATGTGACTAACATCCAAAGGGTTTACTAGAGTCAATAATCTAGTTCACATCGCTATGTGATTAACACCCAAAGAGTACTAAGGTGTGATCATGTTTTGCTCGTGAGAGAAGCTTTAGTCAATGGGCCTGTCACATTCAGAGCCGTATGTATTTTGCAAATATTTTATGTCCACAATGCTCTGCACGGAGCTACTCTAGCTAATTGCTCCCACTTTCAATATGTATCCAGGTTGAGACTTAGAGTCATCCAGATCAGTGTAAAAGTTTGCACTGATGTAACTTTTACAACAAACTCTTTTATCACCTCCATAATCGAGAAACATCTCCTTAGTCCTTACTAAGGATATTCTTGACCAATGTCCAGTGATCTACTCCTAGATCACTATTGTACTCCCTTGCCAAATTCAGAGCAAGGTATACAATAGGTCTGGTATATAGCATAGCATACTTTATAGAACCTATGACTGAGGCATAGGGAATGACTTTTCATTCTCTTTCTTTTTTCTGCTGTGGTCGGGATTTGAGTCTTACTCAATTTCATACCTTTGCAACACAGGCAAGAACTCTTTCTTTGACTGTTCCATTTTGAACTATTTCAAAATCTTGCCAAGGTATGTACTCATTGAAAATCTTATCAAGCGTCTTGATCTATCTCAATAGATCTTGATGCTCAATATGTAAGTAGCTTTTACTGAGGTCTTTTCTTTCTAAAGAACTCCTTTAAAACACTCCTATATGCTTTTGCAGAAAAATTCTACATCATTTTTGATCAACAATATGTCACTCACATATACTAATCAAAAAAGCTGTAGTGCTCCCACTCACTTTATTGTAAATACAGGCTTCATCGTAAGTCCATATAAAACTATATGCTTTGATCAACTTATCAAAGCGTATATTCCAACTCCGAGATGCTTGCACCAGTCCATAGATGGATCGCTGGAGCTTGCACATTTTGTTAGCACCTTTAGGATTGACAAAACCTTCTGGTTGCATCATATACAACGCTTCTTTAATAAATCCATTAAGGAATGCAGTTTTGACATCCATTTGACAGATTTCATAAAATGTGGCAATTGCTAACATGATTCAGACAGACTTAAGCATCGATACGAGTGAGAAAATCTCATCGTATTCAACACCTTGAACTTGTTGAAAACCTTTTGCAACAAGTCGAGCTTAGTGGATAGTAACACTACTATCAGTGTCCGTCTTCCTCTTGAAGATCCATTTATTTAACATGGCTTGCTGATCATCGAGCAAATCAATCAAAGTCCATACTTTGTTCTCATACATGGATCATATCTCAGATTTTATGGCCTCGAGCCATTTCGCGGAATCTGGGCTCATCATCGCTTCCTCATAGTTTGTAGGTTCATCATGGTCTAGTAACATGACTTCCAGAACATGATTACTACACCACTCTGGTGCGGATCTTACTCTGGAAGACCTACGAAGTTCTGTAGTAACTTGATCTGAAGTTTCATGATCAATATTATTAGCTTCCTCACTAATTGGTGTATTTGTCACTGGAACTGATTTCTGTGATGAACTACTTTCCAATAAGGGAGTAGGTACAGTTACCTCATCAAGTTCTACTTTCCTCCCACTCACTTCTTTCGAGAGAAACTCCTTCTCTAGAAAGGATCTATTATCAGCAACAAATTTGCCTTCGGATCTGTGATAGAAGGTGTACCCAACAATTTCCTTTGGGTATTCTATGAAGACGCACTTCTCCGATTTGGGTTCGAGCTTATCAAGTTGAAAAACCTTTTTTCATATAAGCATCGCAACTCCAAACTTTAAGAAACGATAGCTCAGGTTTACTGCTAAACCATAGTTCATACGGTGTCGTTTCAACGGATTTAGATGGTGCCCTATTAAACGTGAATGCAGCTGTCTTTAATGCATAACCCCAAAACGATAGTGGTAAACTGATAAGAGATATCATAGATCGCACCATATCAAGTAAAGTACGATTACGACGTTCGGACACACCATTACATTGTGGTGTTCCAAGTGGCGTGAGTTTGTGAAACTATTCCACATTGTTTTAATTGAAGACCAAACTCGTAATTCAAATATTCGTCTCCACGATCAGATCGCAGAAACTTTATTTTCTTGTTACGATGATTTTCCACTTCACTCTGAAATTCTTTGAACCTTTCAACTATTTCAGACTTATGTTTCATCAAGTAGATATACCCATATCTGCTCAAATCATCTTGTGAAGGTCAGAAAATAATGATACTTGCCACGAGCCTTCATACTCATTGGTCTGCATACATCAGTATGTATTATTTCCAATAAGTCGGTAGTTCGTTCCATTGTTCCGAAGAACGGAGTTTTAGTCATCTTGCCCAAAAGGCACGATTCGCAAGCATCAAATGATTCATAACCAAGTGATTCCGAAAATCCATGTTTATGGAGTTTCTTCATGCGCTTTACACCGATATGACCCAAACGGCAGTGCCACAAATAAGTTGCACTATCATTATTAACTTTGCAATTTTTGGCCTCAATATTATGAATATGTGTATCACTACGATCGAGATCCAACAAACTATTTTCATTGGGTGTATGACCATTGAAGGTTTTATTCATGTAAACAGAACAACAATTATTCTCTGATTTTAAATGAATAACCGTATTGCAATAAACATGATCAAATCATATTCATGCTCAACGCAATCGCCGAATAACATTTATTTAGGTTTAACACTAATCCCGAAAGTATAGGGAGTGTGCGATGATGATCATATCAATCTTGGAACTACTTCCAACACTCATCGTCACTTTCCCTTCAACTAGTCTCTGTTTATTCTGTAACTCCTGTTTCGAGTTACTAATCTTAGCAACCGAACAAGTATCAAGTACTCAGGGGATACTATAAACACTAGTAAGGCACACATCAATAATCTGTATATCAAATATACCCTTGTTCACTTTGCCATCCTTCTTATCCACCAAATATTCAGGGCATTTCCGCTTCCAGTGACCATTTCCTTTGCAGTGTAAACACTCAGTTTCAGGCTATGGTCCAGCTTTGGGCTTCTTCGCAGGAGTGACAACTTGCTTGTCTTTCCACTTGAAGTTCCCTTTCTTTCCCTTTGCCCTTCTCTTGAAACTAGTGGTCTTGTCAATCATCAACACTTGATGCTTTTTTCTTGATTTCTACCTTCGTCGATTTCAACATCACGAAGAGCTCGGGAATCGTTTTCGTCATCCCTTGCACACTATAGTTCATCACGAAGTTCTAGTAACTTAGTGATGGTGACTAGAGAATTCTGTCAATCACTATCTTATCTGGAAGATTAACTCCCACTTGATTCAAGCGATTGAAGTACCCAGACAATCTGAGCACATGCTCACTAGTTGAGTGATTCTCCTCCATCTTTTAGCTATAGAACATGTTGGAGACTTCATATCTCTCAACTCGGGTATTTGCTTGAAATATCAACTTCAATTCCCGGAACATCTCATATGGTCCATGACGTTCAAAACGTCTTTGAAGTCCCGATTCTAAGCCGTTAAGCATGGTGCACTAAACTATCAAGTAGTCATCATATTGAGCTAGCCAAACGTTCATAACGTCTGCATATGCTCCTGCAATAGGTCTGTCACCTAGCGGTGCATTAAGGACATAATTCTTCTGTGCAGCAATGAGGATAAACCTCAGATCACGGATCCAATCCGCATCATTGCTACTAACATCTTTCAACACAATTTTCTCTAGGAACATATCAAAATAAACATATGAAAGCAACAACGCAAGCTATTGATCTACAACATAATTTGCAAAATACTACCAGGACTAAGTTCATGATAAATTTAAGTTCAATTAATCATATTACTTAAGAACTCCCACTTAGACAGACATCTCTCTAGTCATCTAAGTGATCACGTGATCCAAATCAACTAAACCATAACCGATCATCACGTGAGATGGAGTAGTTTTCAATGGTGAACATCACTATGTTGATCATATCTACTATATGATTCACGCTCGACCTTTCGGTCTCTGTGTTCCGAGGCCATATCTGTATATACTAGGCTCGTCAAGTTTAACCTGAGTACTCTGCGTGTGCAAAACTGGCTTGCACCCGTTGTAGATGGACGTAGAGCTTATCACACCCGATCATCACGTGGTGTCTCGGCACGACGAACTTTGGCAACGGTACATACTCAGGGAGAACACTTCTTGATAATTAGTGAGAGATCATCTTAAAGTGCTACCGTCAATCAAAGCAAGAATAAGATGTATAATAGATAAACATCATATGCAATCAAAATATGTGACATGATATGGCCATGATCATCTTGCGCCTTTGATCTCCATCTCCAAAGTACTGTCATGATCTCTATCGTCACCGGCATGACACCATGATCTTCATCATCTTGATCTATATCAATGTGTCGTCACATGGTCGTCTCGCCAACTATTGCTCTTGCAACTATTGCTATCGCATAGCGATAAAGTAAAGCAATTATTTGGCACTTGCATCTTATGCAACAAAGAGACAACCATAGGGCTTCTGCCAGTTGCCGATAACTTCACCAAAACATGATCATCTCATACAACAACTTATATCTCATCACGTCTTGACCATATCACATCACAACATGCCCTGCAAAAACAAGTTAGACGTCCTCTACTTTGTTGTTGCAAATTTTACGTGGCTGCTACGGGCTGAGCAAGAACCGTTCTTACCTACGCATCAAAACCACAACGATAGTTTGTCAAATACACTCCGTTTTAACCTTCGCAAGGACCGAGCGTAGCCACACTCGGTTCAACTAAAGTTGGAGAAACTGACACCCGCTAGTCACTTGTGTGCAAAGCACGGCGGTAAAACCAGTCTCGCGTAAACGTACGCGTAATGTCGGTCCGGGCCGCTTCATCCAACAATACCGCCGAACCAAAGTATGACATGCTGGTAGGAAGTATGACTTATATCGTCCACAACTCACTTGTGTTCTACTCGTGCATATAACATCAACGCATAAAACCTAGGCTCGGATGCCACTATTGGGGAACGTAGTAATTTCAAAATTTTCCTACGCACACGCAAGATCATGGTGATGGCATAGCAACGAGAGGGGAGAGTGTGTCCACGTACCCTCGTAGACCATAAGCGGAAGCGTTATGACAACGCGGTTGATGTAGTCGTACGTCTTCACGATCCGACCGATCCAAGTACCGAACGTACGGCACCTCCGAGTTCAGCACACGTTCAGCTCGATGACGATCTCCGGTCTCCGATCCAGCCAAGCTCCGGAGATGAGTTCCGTCAGCACGACGGCGTGGTGACGATGATGATGTTCTACCGGCACAGGGCTTCGCCTAAACTCCGCGACGATATGACCGAGGTGCAATATGGTGGAAGGGGGCACCGCACACGGCTAAGGAACGATCCGTAGATCAACTTATGTGTCCTAGGGTGCCCCCCTACCCCCGTATATAAAGGAGGGAGGGAGGAGGTGGCCGGCCTCAAGGGGGGCGCGCCATAGGGAGGGGGAAACCTACTCCAAGTAGGTTTCCCTCTCTTTTCCTTATCTTATTTGGAGGGGGAAGGAAGGAGTACTAGTATTAGGAAGTAGTACTAGTAGTAGGAAGGAAGAGAGGGGGAAGGAGAAAGGAAAGGGGGGGCCGGTCCCCCTCCCCAATTCGGATTGGGCTTGGGGGGCGCGCCCCCATCCCTTGCTCCTTCTCTCTTCCTCCTACATAGGCCCAATAAGTCCCATATACCTCCCGGGGGGTTCCGGTAACCTCCCGGAGCTCCAAACTTCTCCGGAACCTTTCCGGTGTCCAAATATATCCGTCCAATATATCAATCTTTATGTCTTGACCATTTCGAGACTCCTCGTCATGTCCGTGATCATATCCGGGACTCCGAACAAACTTCCGTACATCAAAATACATAAACTCATAATATAATTGTCATCGAAACCTTAAGCGTGCGGACCCTACGGTTCGAGAACAATACAGACATGACCGAGACACGTCTCTGGTCAATAACCAATAGCGGGACCTGGATGCCCATATTGGTTCCTACATATTCTACGAAGATCTTTTATCGGTCAAACCGCATAACAACATACTTTGTTCCCTTTGTCATCGTTATGTTACTTGCCTGAGATTTGATCGTCAATATCCAATACCTAGTTCAATCTCGTTACCGGCAAGTCTCTTTACTCGTTCTGTAATACGTCATCTCATAACTAACTCATTAGTTTTATGCTTGCAAGGCTTAGGTGATGAGTATTACCGAGAGGGCCCAGAGATACCTCTCCGACAATCGGAGTGACAAATCGTAATCTCGAATTATGCCAACTCAACATGTACCTTCGGAAACACCTGTAGAGCACCTTTATAATCACCCAGTTACATTGTGACGTTTGGTAGCACACAAAGTGTTCTTCCGGTAAACGGGAGTTGCACAATCTCATAGTTGCAGGAACTTTGTATAAGTCATGAAGAAAGCAATAGCAGTATACTAAACGATCAAGTGCTAGGCTAACAGAATGGGTCATGTCAATCACATCATTCTTCTAATGATGTGATCCCACTAATCAAATGACAACACATGTCTATGGTTAGGAAACATAACCATCTTTGATTAATGAGCTAGTCAAGTAGAGGCATACTAGTGACACTATGTTTGTCTATGTATTCACACATGTATTATGTTTCTAGTTAATACAATTCTAGCATGAATAATAAATATTTATCATGAAATAAGGAAATAAATAATAACTTTATTATTGCCTCTAGGGCAAATTTCCTTCAGATTGTTGTAATGTATGTTGTCCTACGGACTAAAGCCCTCCAGTTTATATAGACACCGGAGGAGGCTAGGGTTACACAGAGTCGGTTACAATGGTAGGAGATCTACATATCCGTATCGCCAAGCTTTCCTTCCACGCCAAGGGAAGTCCCATCCGGACACGGGACGGAGTCTTCAATCTTGTATCTTCGTAGTCTTGGAGTCCGACGGACGATGATAGTCCGGCTGTCCGGACACCCCCTAGTCCAGGACTCCCTCACCCGTGATCACCTCCCGAGTGATCACGACCCAATAGTATAGCAAGGCAGACTGACAAGAATGTAGGGCCAATGATGATAAACTAGCATCCTATACTAAGCATTTAGGATTGCGGGTAGGGTATCAATGACTGTAGCAACAATGACAGGCTATGCAACAGAATAGGAGTAACCGAACAGTAACATGATACACTACTCTAATGCAAGAAGTATAGAGAAGAATAGGCAATATCTGGTGATCAAGGGGGGGGGCTTGCCTGGTTGCTCGGGCAAGGAGGGGTCGTCAACACCGTAGTCGTACTGGGTAGCAGCGGCGTCGGTCTCGAGGTCTACCGGAGAAGAAGAGGGGGGAAGAAATAGTAAATAAGGAGCACACAAGGCATCACAAAACATAACATGCCAATAAGCGGTGCTAGGGGTGACCTAACGTGGTAGGAGGTGATACCGGCGAAGGGTGGAAACTTCTGGGAAAATATTCCCGGTGTTTCGCGTTTTCGGACAAATGAACCGGAGGAGGAAAGTTGCGTGTTTTCTATGCTAGGAATGTGTAGCGGATGAACGGGCTGTGTATCCGGATTCGTCTTGTCGTTCTGAGCAACTTCCATGTACCATGTTTTTCCATTCGAGCTACGGTTTATTTTATATTAATTTTAAAAGATTTAATCATTTTTAGAATTTATTCAATTATTTTAATTCAACATTATCCTGAATAGCGTATGCTGATGTCATCATGACGTCAGCATGACGTCAGCAGTCAACAGAGGTGTTGACTGGTCAAACTGACGTGTGGGTCCAGTGGGACCCACCTGTCATACACTGTTAGGTTGATTAGGGTTTAGGTTAAACTAATTACTGTCTAATTAAACTATCAGGTTAATTAGATTAATTAAATATGATTAATTAACTTAATTAATTTAAGTAATTAATGAATTCATTAATTAAATCTATTATTATTATTATTATTATATCTCCTTTTCTTTTTGTAAAACGTTTTGGGGTGGGCCCCCCGTCATTGGCCCTAGGGGCCAAAGCGGGCTCCGGGCGTTAGCGGGCGCGACCCAAACTGGCGCATGCCCAGGTGCGAATTAATGAATTAATTAATTAAATCTATTACTATTGTTAGTTTATCTCCTTTTCTTTTTGTAAAACGTTCTGGGGTGGGCCCCCCGTCATTGGCCCTAGGGGCCAAAGCGGGCTCCGGGCGTTAGCGGGCGCGACCCAAACTGGCGCATGCCCAGGTGCGGGCGGAGCCAACAGGGGCCGGAGCCGGGGGCGTTGGCCACGGCGAGGCCGGCCGGGAACTGCAACGGCGAGACGGCCGAGTGGCGGACAACAGCGGAGGACGGGGAGGGTCGCGCGAGGGGGCGGCCGGGGAGCAGCGTCGGTGGGACGCACGGTCGGAGCGAGCTCATGCCGGTGGGAGTGAGCAGAGGTGGCAACAGGGCGGGCACGACTGCGTCAGGGGCGCGCGCGCGCGAGCTGCATGTGGTGCAGGCCATCGTGTGCGTGGGGGGGAGGCAACTCGAGCGGACGATGAGCGTAGTTCGATGGCGCGGGGCACGGCGTGCGACAGAGGAGGAGAGGAGGAGATCGGGGCCTCACCATGGGCCGTGGGGTCTAGGCAGTGGGGGTTGAGGAGGAGGATGGAGACGACACGTCGTGGAGGAGGCAGACCGGCGAGGTTGCTCCGGCGACGTTGTCGTGCGGCGAGGGCGAGGGGGCATCGGGCAGTGTCAGTGTTCGGGCGGCGAGCGGCGGCCTCCGGGGTCGGGGAGGTGACGAGGCGGTCCGGTGGGGAGGTGGCGTCCACGAGGTGGTGGCGAGACGAAGAGGCGACGACGAAGGCTAGCGCGGCGGCGACCGCGGGGTCGGGCGCCGTGGGGGTTCCTTCCCCCAATCCCGATCTGGATCGGGGAGGGGAAGAGAGACGTGGGGGAGGAGTGGGGGTGTGCGGTTGTGGGCTAGGGTTTCGGGGGTGTGGGTGGATAAGCGAGTGAGGGGGGGAGTGGGTGGCCGGTTGGGCCAGGTGGGGCGGCCAGGTGGCCTGGTGGCCTGCTGGGCCAAGGCCCAGGGGCCTTTCTTCTATTTTTTTCTATTTGCTTTTGTTTTGTTTATCTTTTTAATCATTCTTTTCTGCTTTTTTTGTTCCTAATTATTTTAATTTTAATAAAATACCAAAATGGCACCAAAATTTATGTTACAAATTATGTCACAACCACAAAAGTTTCATCCCAGAATAATATAGTTTAGTATTTTACGAAATATAAAAGGCATTTAATTAATGGTTTTAGCTACTGATTTAATTAGTTTAGTGCATTTAAACATTTTATAAAGACTTGGTTTCTCCACCAATATATCTTATGAATTATTTTTCACAATAATAACATTTTAGATTTGACTTTTGAAAACTTTAATTGTCTGACTTGTTCTTGAATTTGGATTTTGAATCAGTTTTGAACTAACGCGGGATTAGTAACAGTAATGGAGGTGACATGGCATCATTAGCAGAGGTTCACTGTAGCTTAATTATCCGGGCGTCACACTGCGTTGGATCTCCCCGACGCTGCAACGGAGCTTCGTCGGGCGCCGTGGTGCTGCGTTGGAACTCTTGAAGCACCGTCGAGAGATGCAATGGAGCTTCTTGGGGATGTCATCAGTGCTGCATTGAAGCTTTTTCACGTTCGGTGCTGTCGTGACATATTGATGTGATTGAAGGACCACCAATGGACAGATCGGGCGGCTAGCTAGGCGGATGATTTCTAGGAAAAATCATCTGGCTGACTGGTAGTATCTACCTATTGTTAATCAATTACGACCAATTTAGAAGGTCATAACATCATCAAAGTCTATACTTCGTTCTGATTGGTCTATTGGCATGTCACGCGGATCAAGCATCACAGACCGTCGGATAGTCCCAGATCCAACGGCCCACACCCACGCACCCTCTCACCCCTCGTCCTACCCGCAGCCCAACCACCCAAACCCTAACTCCCCTCCCACTCCAGCCGCCGCTGCCCCCTTCTCCCTCCCAGATCCAATCCTGCCCGCGTCCTCCCGCCCCGGCCTCCATCTCCATTCCTGCCCGTGTCGGCCACCTCCCTTCGGCGGAGTTCGACCCACACCCGAAGCATTGTTGCTCCACCCTCTCCCGCGCCCATCCCACACCGGCAGACTGCCTCACCACCATCGCCCCCCACCGACGAACTCCCTCTCCTCTCTCCTTCTCTCCCTACCCAGATCGAGCAGCTCCACCTCCCCCTCACGCTCCCATCCACTGACCCTGTTCATCCTGGGAAGGAAGGAGCAAGCTCCCAGGCCAGATGTGTGCTCCTTGCAGCCAGCTGATCTCGCGCCTGGCCGTCACCAAGCGATTCTACGCCGTGCAGCTCGGCCATGCCGGTACCCTCCCTCCCCCTCTTGGGATCTATTGGATCAAATCGCTCTGCGCCGGGTTTCGTGATTGATTGATTGATTGATTGGTTGGTTGGCTGATTGATTTGCCGGTTCTTGCATGCGAGCAGGCGCATATCGGGCAGGGATGGACGAGCTGGACATGGACGGCGACGAGAACGTGGGTAGGCCCAACTTTGCCTGCCCCTACTGCTATGAGGACCACGACATCGCCTCCCTTGTCGCCCACCTCGAGGAGGACCACCCCTTCGAGCCCCGTGCCGCGGTCAGTCCCGATTAACCTCCTCCTCCTCGTCCTCCTGCTTGGATTGTTATCTAGAGATCCATGGAGTATGTAGTATATCTTTGAGCGGGTGGCCTGTAACAAGAACGAGAGCCCTCTTGTTCAGGGGTAGGGGCGTTGACCTGGACGACCCAATGAGTCCTCCTCCTTTTGTTTCATCTCTTGATGGACATCTTGGTAATTCCTAGTGTAAATTTGGTTTGCATAATGCTCTAGTGAGGTCTGGCAAATGATTTTAGATGTGCACAAGGGGTGCAAACTTGGATCAATTGCGTTTAGAGCTTGGCCCTGTGTAAGTATTCTTATGTAGATTATGGAACGCAAGAACCGTTCCTTATGATCCTGGGATTAGTAGTTTGGGCGGGGAGACCTTGCCTGGGCTTTATGTGTTGTGCTCTGGCAGCCTACTGAAACCAAATTATTCTTTTCAATGTCCCTTGACTGGGCAGCAGGGAAGAGCCTTTCTTTCTCCAGTTCTGTGCAATAGGGTATCAACGCCTGCCATCTTGAAGCAGTGCTTCTGCTCGCTTTGTTGCTGAAGTAGAGTTCTTGTGTCACCGCTTGGTGTTTCATCAGTTAGTGAAATGCTCTGCATGACCTTTTGGGAGATGCTCAAGAAATGCTTTGTTTGATTGAAATAGTTTCAAGTCTGCTGTGCTTGGTTAATAGTTTACGGACACATATTTCTGGACTCGAATGTAAAACTGCTTGATCCTAACTGCCATTGCCATGCATTACAGAGATGTATTTCTCTTGGATTTATGTCTACAGAAGCTGCATGTAGAATTCTAGTCTCTTACCTTTTTCATAGAAAGTAAAAGGGAAAAGGTTAATTTTATCTATTAACATGGCCATACTAGAAGGTTAATTTTTTTGAAACAGATATCAAGGGTAATTTGAGTTGTTCGTCATCTCCAAAAGCTAAACTGCTGTAGTTCTGCTGACCAACCTGCATGTTTAACTTCAGGTGTGAGGAGGAGCCTGTGGCTGAGACTGCATCAGCATAGATGCTGCAACCCATCACAACGAGAGTCGGCCTCTGTTACGGCCGATGCAGCAGTATCTCATAGTTTGAATGCACCATAGTTTTGCATAACCTTGGTACATTTACATGCACACGCATACACATTTGACTGCTAAGTGTTTGAATTATAGGAATGTGGGGGTTGGTCTGTTTGTTCCCATGTTCTTAAGTTTTGTGTATTTAGACTGTAACTCTTAAGATATCATTGTAGCTATAAGTAGACTGCAAGTTACCAGCAGATTGTAATGGCAGTCTAATTATCACTTTAATTTTCACCCAAATGACTGTAAGTGGATTGTACGTTGTGACACCACTAATGCCAGACCTACAAACAGTAGTTTGATGGATCTGTAGGTTTTTTTGGGCTGTGGTATTACGATAGTTGTAGCTCACATGTTTGTAACCAGGTCCAGTTCCAACCCGATTAGGATTTGCCTTTTAGCAGCATGGATTTACCAAGTTGGGATGTTGGGATAGTTGGATTCCTGTTGTCTCTTGTAGCACCAAATGCTAGTATGTGTTTTACTAAAGTCATCAGATAGTTAACTCACTGTGAGATGTCCACACTTGTTTTGTTAACAAACATGAATTGTTAAGTCATCTATTCCTGGTTGTTGCTTTTGTTCAGTATATACGTGTGCTTTCTGTTCTTTTGTTCTATTCACTGTGTGAGTACAGTTTCTTGTTGGCACCAAGGTGTTTGAGATGGTCTCCCTGTTGGTGCATGAGGAAGAGGAAGTGAAGTCATTGATTTGTCCACCAAGGAAGAGGAAGCGTGAAGTCTTTGATTTGTCCAGTGGGTAAGTCCTCGGTCTATCCCACTCGTCCTTTGCTATGTGATTGTGACCTCCATGTGTTATCTACTTATCTGGACACTTTGGTTCATATACTATTCTTGTGATTTTCCAATGCTATGTCAAAAAATGAATCTGTAACCTTTAATGAATTCAATGTATGACCGTGATGAGAACGAATGAATGAATGATATCATACCAACTTGTTTTTGCCCTTGATCAGTACCATTTGTGGTAGCTCCTAAGCAACATGATCTTTTTCTTGCTCCGAGATCCCAAGTGTGGTGTTGTACTTTTGTTGTGCTTGATTGATGTCTCGCTAGCTGCTACTATTAATTGTTACTGCCATGATGTTAATGCTGCTTAGAATATGTTCTGCGCCTTAATTCTAGTAGTATTTGTTATCAAAAGCATGATTGTATTGTGAGCCATCAATTTCTTGGAGTCTTCTTAGAGCTTGCTAGCATTAGGATCGACCCCTAGTTGCTTGTATTTGTTTATTATTTTGTTCAATATTCTTTTCCTAGCTATTGTATGTTTGAGGATATTGCTTTCATTCTGAATTCACAGCCATGATAATGATCATTTCCTGTCTTTTACACAAGCTCCAGGCTTAAGAAGTTGGAAAAAGGGAACACTTCATCTTTGTAGCTAATTATATGTTCCTGGATGATGTGAATGGCTGTTATAGTATTTCATAGTAGCACTTTTGTAGTTGTTCTAAATTCCTGGATGATGTGAACTATGGCATGATTGTAATATATATAATATACTAATTTTGGTCGCCATTTATGAAAATTTGTATGATTGGGGCTCTCTGGACCAAAATACTGGTTACTTTATTGTTGATACTTTATTGTTGATATGTCGGAAATGAAACATATACTATTTGGGCCCTAAAAAGGCCACAAATCAAACAATTCAGGGAAAGTGAACGAAATTACTAAAAGAATCAATTGTGAAAAGGCGATGGCCAAGTAAATAAAAAGGCTTAGGACCAAAAACGAAATAGATAACAAAAAGGCCATGATCCATGAAATAAAAAGGCCAAATTGTTGGGTCAGGCCCATGTAGCTAGAGGAAATTAATAGAGAAAATATACAGTAAAAAGGCTGAATTGTTGGGCTAGGCCCATGTAGAAAACCGAATTGGACTGGGCTGAATCTTGTGCCACATCAGCTTGCCACGCTGGATGCCTACGTGGCCTGGGGAGGTTGCTAGTGACCAAAATGCCACAATGGACCTATTTTGGTCATAAACGTCTACGACCATTCCAGAAGAAAGGTCGCTATTGTCAGTTAACGACGGCCAGCTTTTGACCTTATGTTTTTGGTCACAAAAAGGTCACAAATTGAAAACAGTGACCATTCAGTGACCAATAGTGGTGGTCACAAGTTGACATATTTCTTGTAGTGTTACCATCAATTTAAATATCAGTGATGTCTCGTATTGTTGATACTGAAAAAAGTATTTGGGGTTTGTTTCTTTCGTGTACACTTTTTGTTACTTTTTGTAATGTACACTTTTTGTTACTTTTAGTCATGTACATGTACATAACATAAATGAGGTTCATGAATGTCCAGATTTTAGATGTTGATTGTATTTTATTGTTGTTTACCTCATAGCCTCACCAGTCCAGCTAATTAGTACGTCATTTTTGTCGATTGTTCTGCAACTCTCTTGCTTTGTATTTTTATTTTCTATGTAGTCTTGCCTCTTTAGGTTTGTCTGTTGAGTTAATTGCCCTCCATAAACATAAATACCAATTAGTAGAAGTAAGATATGGAATTTCCTTCATAAGCAATTTATTACTCATGGCGGTGGTCAATGTATATGATGAACATTTTGACAGGACATTGGTCCTTGTGGCAATGGACCATTTTTCCCTTGGTATTGGTTTAGACAGAGTGCAGGGGTATGTATTATCATGATTTTCTTGAAAGCATACTTCATAGCTATAGGTAGAACCAAATGTAACATGTTTTTGTAATTTAATAGAGCAATTTAAATTAGTTGCACTTGAATATATGGAAATGCATGGGCGACCAGACTTTATAACCACTAGTTCCTGGTAAAATGTGTGGGATATAATATTAGTACATCAAATCCATTTAGTTAATGAAGGAATATTTTTATGGTCAAAAAGACTGGAGGACAAAGATAGAAGAACTGTTGTGCAAAGCATAAGCAAGGTACATAATTTGCTTCATGTATACTATACTACCAGTTGTGCATCATTAGTGGTAAAATTTAGAACCAAATGGATGATGATACGCATAAGGGTAAAACTTTGTGAAGATTTTCTTACTTCACATGGATCAAAGGTTGTTCTTTTGGTGTAGTTGTGTAGTGCGGGACATCCTTATGCGAGGCTGTCTATTTTTCTTGTATCGCAGTTCATTCTCCTCCTCTTGTGCCTAATTAGAATTGTTGCCTTTTTAATTGTAACATTCTTGAGATACCACATATAAAAGGTTTAGAATTAGTGATGGATCACCTTGTTGGATTGCATATTGGATTTTTTTAACCACCTTGGCAGGTTTCTCAAATTCCTTGCTATATTACCCACCTTTTTATTTTCATTGATAATTCCTACACAATAGAGAATGCAAATAAAAAGTTAAAGAGGATGACATAATATTATTATAGATTGTCACAAACCCAAAATTTATGCTTTTTTAGGGCGACGGACGACTATGAAGCTCAATGGCGACGTGCCCGCTGGTCTTTGGACAGGGGAGTACCTTCCTCGGCCACATGAGACCTGGGCCAGCCGGCCGTTGTGCCAATGGTGGGGCCACCACTGATTTCAGATTAATACTCAAGTTTATGAAGATTCATTATTTTTATTATTTCTCACCTTACAAATATTTGTTTGTCTTAGAAGTAAAGGAGAGCAACATTCTGCAGAAATCTTTAATGATAAAGATGATCTGAAGTTCCAATCATCACGTGAAGACAAATATTGAGTATTTCTTAGTAGCAGCCAGACGAATCCATCCCTACCTGATTAATGATGTACTTTTTTTGACAGAGTTACTTAGGTACTCAGGCAAAATATTACATATCTAAAAACTCCAAGTGGATATCATATTGCAGGACCATTTGCTTCTTAATGGACTTAAGACCTACAGAAGTTGTTCCACAACCCCAAATTATAATTGAGGAGCCCGCTATAATTCTGTGAGATGGTACTTACTGGAGGCGGTTTGATCTCTCGACGGAGCCAATTAAAACCGAGGATAGCCAATAGGAGATTTGGGGGTTGGTCACTGATGTAGGAAGACAATGATGAAGTGCCACTTGTTGGTGGAAGTTGACATCGAAGTGTTATTTTCCGGAGGAAGATGATGTACCAGCGGTACTCTGAAATCTAGAGGACAATGAAGTTTTGGGGTGGTCGAAGCATTGCCTGGTGAAGATATTTTAGGGATAGCTGAGTTGATCACATTTGCACGATGGAAGGAGAGGTTGTTTGGATGCTGAGAGACTTTATCTATGTATAAGCGAACGTCAAATTTTGGTTCTATTTGGAGAGGTAGTATCTCTATAAACCATTGAGAGAGTTTGGTTATGTCTTGAGATATTGTATCTTTGTACAAGATTGTGAGAGGCCGAGAGTTATTATTTTCAAAAAACAAAAAAGAAACGTGAGAGTTTGGTCATTGTACCTATTCGCACACGACCACGTCACCATGTACCTCCAACGTCGAGGGTGATGCACCGCAGCTCACGTCGAAGGAGACCCGTCCGAAAGCGCAGTACGCAAGACAATCCGGCGGGCGCTTTTGTAGACCCGAAACCCCACACGCCCGGGAGGGACCCCGTCAGGGCGCGCGGCGGCTATGGGCTGCCCTAGGTCGGCCTGACCGCCCCTAGGGCCTCGAGTTTCGCCGCCCTGCAACAAGAAGAACGAACGAAGAACGAGAAAGAAGAAGAACAAGGGAGAAGGAAAAGTAAAGGTAAAGGATGTAGATAGATTTGTTCGATTGTGTGTTGTTGTTCAATAGGCCGTCACCTCTTATTAATATAAGAGGCGGATGGACTTCCCGTACAAGAAAAGGACTTGCCTTGTCGTCCAAATCATCAAAATCTAGCCAAATTCGGACTTCTCACGACTTCCAGCCCAGATGTCCGGCTCTAGGCCCGGATGATCCGGCCTAGCCCAGTTTTCTGACAGCAGCTTACTATTTTGGCTCTAGAATCCACATAAGGCCTCGGATTTGGACGTTTTTATATCAAAATCAACTGCCTCGACGAGACGCACAACTTTCATGTTGAACAATTTTCGATTTGAGGTTATCTTGATGGAGTTTCGGGCCATTTTCTAAAGTCTGCAGCAGAAAAACTTGTCCGGACGTCCGGACAATTGCCCGGATTGTCCGGCCTTTACCCGGATCATCCAGGACTTGACCCAGATCATCCGGCTTCAGCGCCAACCTTCTGGAATTTTAGTGCTCTAATTACCCGGATGATCCGGACCCCGGCCCGGATGATCCGGCCAACATTGCTGCAGTGCACGGTTTCGCCTATAACTTTTGCATACGACCTCGAATGAGGATGATCCTTATATCAAAATCGTCCATTTCGACGAGACGAAGAACTTTGCGGTTGTTACTTTTTCCATCCGAGGTCTTCTTAATTATGTTTCATGGCAT
Organism: Triticum aestivum; assembly: GCF_018294505.1. Taxonomy (NCBI): domain Eukaryota; kingdom Viridiplantae; phylum Streptophyta; class Magnoliopsida; order Poales; family Poaceae; genus Triticum; species Triticum aestivum. The sequence continues at coordinate 244,647,962 of NC_057801.1, forward strand.
TCTTTAATCAGGTGTCAACACGGGTATCTCCGAAATTGTCATATCTTTTGCACTTGAGCTCCTTTTTGGTCCATCTTCATATTTATTTCGATCATCTTGACGATGGCCATCAAATGGTGACATAAACTCATAATTTTAACCTCATTCCATTATAGACTCAAGTCACTCTTTGCGATCATGCCATTTTTGAGCGTCAACACATGCCCCCCTGTTTTTCGGCAAAGGTAGTATGCCGAAAAATAACTCGTATTATGTTGGTTCTAAGGACGATGTCAACACTCCATCGGCCACTTTGCATGTTCTTGGGCGATAAATATATATCGGCCATTATTTTTTTGAATCCTTGATGTAAAATTGGGTGAAACCTTCTCAACTTCCTTAACAATCCGATGATAAAGCTCCACAGATATGTATCTCAAGGTCATCCTCTGAATCATATTGTTCACCCTTTTGATAGGATTTTGCAGATAATCAACACTAAACTTTCTCCAGTCCTTACCTTTGCCTGCATAAAAAAATTCATTAGTGGCCGAAGCGGTGGACTTCGGTTCGGCCTTACCTCTGTTGACGAGACTAAGCATCGGCTATTGACAGAAATGCAACACACCATGATTAACATAGTAGCCGGATGCTTACTGTGCCAACTCTTTCAAATTGTCATGTCTGGAAATATGAACAATTTTATAGCAACCCAAGGTAAATTTTGCATCTAGACATACCTCAAGATAAACTATAAGTGATTCGTCAAAACATTGATAACCCTTGGATATTTGTTGCACTACTCATAACGAATCACTGAAAGCCTCAATATGTTTAGCACATATGGCAAAAGTTCCAAACCAAATAACATTGCATATTCGGCTTTGATTATTGTGCAATAAATATTTTAAGAGGCATGAGGCTTCACATAACAGCACCATCTGGAGATATATAAACAACACCAACACCATGGCCATTGTTATGAATTCAACTATCAAAACATAATCTCCATAGTACTTGTCTCGCTCTCCATTCGAACTAAGGACGATGTAACAATATTACACCGGCCATGATCGGATAGTTTCTTAGGACGATAGTTAATTATCGGCCATTATCATGAGGTCCATGTAGAATTCATCCATTAAAGCATGTATAGCCGAAATAAACAAATAAAATAGCAATAAAATATTTCGGCCCCTTTGTCTTAGCAACAAAAATGTAACTAACCAAATGTATAGTGATTTGGTAATACTCTGTCATGATATGGAAAATTATGTTGCATCCATGGATCAAAATAAGTCCATGGAGGGTAACTGATCATACCTGTGGATGAATTCCATGGCAAAGGCATCAATGACATTGTTGAAGAAAATGGATGATGTGCTAACCGAAGATTTTGATGTTGTGATGTGCACCTTCGGCTTAATTGTTTGTGGCTTTCATTATTTTCCTTCTTCACTTTTATTGTACTTGTCGCAACAGAAGCATGCACATCATTTTTGTCTTGATTGATCTTCTTGGGAACCCATGCCATGTTCCTCTTTCTCAGCTCTTGTGCACTAAGATTTTGTAATTCCTTCTTTTGCCAATACGATAAGCCGAGTGGGCATCTCGGCTGTGATTCTGTTTTGACCAATGGCAATTCTTTCTTGGCCTTGTGCACTCTCAACTTCTTTTCTTCAGATTTGGCACTTTGACTCTTAATAATTGGTTGCTTCATCTCATTGCCTTTAGTAGCCAATGTCAACACTTTCATTGGCTCTTTTTCATTTGAGATTAAATCTGAAGTAGCACTCTTACGACCATCTCTTTTAACGCAGTAAACTTGTTTGACCACCTCTTTCTTCTTCCTTGAGCTCTGGACCGATTCCTTATGATTGAAACGGTCCTTAACATGTGATTGTTCAGATGTTGATCTTCTTGGAGCTGCATAATATTGGTGAGATGGTCTAAAATAATATGGAGAATGTGCCCTTGTATCATACCTGTCCCATGATGAATATGTATCTATATGAGCATAGGGAGGCATCCACGGCATTGGCATTGGCGGTCCAAAATAAGGATATGAATATGTTGCCTTAAAATTCGCACTTTACCAATACCGATCCTCATATTTGCGCCTTGGGGGTGATCTTGGTTTGTTTGCATGATTCGGCCAATAAGCAATCTTCTCTTCACTCTTCTTTTGATATTTATCCAATAGTTCAGCGAAGGTGATTTTTGATCTCTTACACTTGCGCTTATTTCGGCTTTTGTTTTCTTTTGGTTTGCTTCCATCGATCATTGGATTTGCTTGCTGCCCCCAGTCCTTGGCGTCTCCATTGTAGCTTTGATGGAATTTTTGCCCTCAAGGTTATGTTCATTATGCTCTTCAACAAATTCTTTACTTGAAAGCTCGATCCCATCACCTGCAGTTTTTACCTTCTCTTTAAATGGATCGTCTTGAAGCAGCCGATGCAAAAACTTTCTGCCATCGGGACCAATAGGAATAGACTGGTCATCTCTTGGTGTCTCAACAAATTTCAATCGTCCTTTATCAATGGCCGATTTAACTATTTGACGAAACATATTGCAATCCTCAAAATTATGTTTGAACGAATGATGCAACCTACAATACATTCGTCCTTGAATTGATGGCTTGACATGGTGATCAAGAATTCTAATGTAATTATTTTTCAACAACAAATCAAAGATTTGATAACACATGTTTGAATCAAAGGTATACCTTTTGTTTTCTAGCCGATCTTGTTGTGAGAACGGCTTTGGAGTTAAGCAAACGAATGGTTCAGATTCGGCATCTTCCCATTCGGCTATGAATTCTTTTCGCATTCTTTTTCCGATGTCCTTAAATAAGAAACTATACTAGCATCAGTTTTCCCAAAAGATTTTAACCTTGGCTTTGAATTTCTGAAATCAAAGTAGTTAGAACATACATGTCTCAATTGAGACCATGCGTAAGCCAAGTATGAAGCAAGAAAAGCTACCCAATTAGATATGAACTTTAAATAAAGCAATGGGAAAAGCTTTGGTTGCAGTAATAAGTCACTATCGGTCTCTTTGAATGGTACAATATATTGACCGATATGCTTAGTAACAATTTTATTGCTAACAAGTATATTGCCCTTCTTCATTGGTCTTTGAAAATTACTTATTAGAATTTTTCTAATAGATGCATCAACAATAAAGTTGTGACCAAATCTGAAAATAGGTAAATTACTTGCTAGACATACCTCTTCAAATATGTTGGGAGAGCATGATGATTGCATTTTATGAATAATATTTTGCTTTGCTTCTGGATGACTTCCCAACACCATGTCACAATTTTCTTCTTGATTTCGTGCATCATAAATTTGAAGATCTTTGTCAACCGAACTTTGTTCGGCTACTTGTTCTTGTCCTTGAAACTCATCAATTTCTATGGCATGAAACTCATAGGGCAGGAAGTAGGTTCCCTTAACTTCAGAAAAATCAAGTATGGTCGTTTTGCCATGCTTTCCACGCCCTTTCTCAATACCGCTTGCCTCTTTGGATTTGATGGATTCAGAATATATACTACTTGATTCAGCTTTTTCAACCGAAGCACTTTCATGTTTTGAATTATCCATCTTTTCATTGATACTATCAATTGGCAATGCTTCTTTTATTTGAGCCAATTCTCCTTCAAATTGTTTTCGGCGGCGAGTGGCAAGATTGGCTTTAAGCTTTTTCTCAATCTCAGCCCACTCCGGATATGATCGCCCCCCAATGCTTTTAGATTCTTTCGGCAATGACACATGGGTGTTGCCGAAACTTTGCAATTGTGTAGGGGGTGTATAATATGATGTAGTACTAGGTGAAGGCATATGCATTGTTGTAAAACCATATTTTTGCTCGCCAATTTTATCAATTGGCAAAGATTCATCTTCTTGCAAAACTCTAGCTTTTATTGCGGCATAATCAGGAAATAGCCCCTTTTCATGTTGTTCAAGGCAAAGAGCACTAATCCTCTTATTTTGGGCTAAACCCTTCAAGGCAGCCACCACTACCTCATCTTCTACAATATTGGGCACAACCGCTCCAGTAAAATTTACATCTATTCGGCTATGACCAGGAAGGTGTGAAGCCGAATTATGAGCATCTACAGTTGTGTATGGTGCTGAAAAATTATTGTCATGAGGTGTAGCATATGACGGTTGGGAATAACTGGCCGAATAGCTAGTAGTAGCATGGCCAATTCTCTCGTTCATCGGCATGGTTGGATTAGTATATTGCACATTACTTGCCGATGAATAAAAGGGTGAAACACTTTCTTGCATGGCATTGGAAATCCTAACATGAGGTGTTTCAAATTTATTAACCAAACTCACCATGTTGTTCATCGGCATATGGATTTGTGGGGTTGCCGATGCATGAGGGTTTGCATACATATGTTGTACGTTGTTAAAATCATAAGAATTTGAAGCATGAAAATTGTTTTGCATCGGCCCTTGCGCATAATTAGATGCATGATTGATAAAACAAGGGCTAGCCGATACATTATGCTCATTAGGTGATCTAGCAACAACATATAGATTATTTCTATCTACAAAGGGGAATTGGGTATTCATATTACCTTTGTAGATTGCAGCAACTTGATGACGATCTCTTCGTAGCAAGAACGGGCTGGAGACCATTCAAAGCTTCGTCCCCAGCGGAGTCGCCAAAAAGTGTGTTCGCACACAAACACGTCACCGTGTACCTCCAACGCCGAGGGTGATGCACCGCAGCTCACGTCAAAGGAGACCCGCCGGAAGCGCAATACGCAAGACAATCCGACGGGCGCTTTTGTAGACCCGAAACCCCACACGCCCGGGAGGGACCCCGTCAGGGCACGCGGCGGCTATGGGCTGCCCTAGGTCGGCCTGACCGCCCCTAGGGCCTCGAGTTTTGCCGCCCTGCAACAAGAAGAACGAACGAAGAACGAGAAAGAAGAAGAACAAGGGAGAAGGAAAAGTAAAGGTAAAGGATGTAGATAGATTTGTTCGATTGTGTGTTGTTGTTCAATCGGCCGTCACCTCTTATTAATATAAGAGGCGGATGGACTTCCCTTACAAGAAAAGGACTTGCCTTGTCGTCCAAATCATCAAAATCTAGCCAAATTCGGACTTATCACGACTTCCAGCCCGGATGTCCGGCTCTAGGCCCGGATGATCCGGCCTAGCCCAGTTTTCTGACAGCAGCTTACTGTTTTGGCTCTAGAATCCACATATGGCCTCGGATTTGGACGTTTTTTATATCAAAATCAACCGCCTCGACGAGACGCACAACTTTCATGTTGAAGACTTTTCGATGTGAGGTCATCTTGAGGGAGTTTCGGGCCATTTTCTAAAGTCTGCAGCAGAAAAACTTGTCCGGACGTCCGGACAAATGCCCGGATTGTGCGGCCTTTACCCGGATCATCCGGGACTTGACCCAGATCATCCGGCTTCAGCGCCAACCTTCTGGAATTTTAGTGCTCTAATTACCCGGATGATCCGGACCCCGGCCCGGATGATCCGGCCAACATTGCTGCAGCGCACGGTTTCGCCTATAACTTTTGCATACGACTTCGGATGAGGATGAACCTTATATCAAAATCGTCCATTTCGACGAGACGAAGAACTTTGCGGTTGTAACTTTTTCCATCCGAGGTCTTCTTAATTATGTTTCATGCCATTATTTAATCAGGTGTCAACACGGGTATCTCCGAAATTGTCATATCTTTTGCACTTGAGCTCCTTTTTGGTCCATTTTCATATTTATTTCGATCATCTTGACGATGGCCATAAAATCGTGACATAAACTCATAATTTAAACCTCATTCCATTATAGACTCAAGTCACTCTTTGCGATTATGCCATTTTTGAGCGTCAACAGTACCATGTACATGTGTGTGTGCTGATCATTTTTTCTATTGTGGGGCGTCCGCGTACCATGTACGCGTGCATGTGCTGTTCAGTTTTTTTCTTCTTATTATGGGGTAGCAAAAAACAAGAAAGAACGTGAGAGTTTGGTCATTGTAGCATGTACGTGCATGTGTGCCGATCAATTTTTATATTGTGGAGTGCGTTCTGATTAATTTTTTCTATTGTGGGGCGTCCGTGTACCATGTACGCGTGTGTGTGCTGTTTAGTTTTTTTATTATGGGGGTGACATGACTTTCAAGTTGTGGGATTATTGAAGAGAATCAATAGATAAATTGTTTGTCATTTTGGTGCACAGGGTGTGGGTCCGCCTGGTTTATGAAGATCTAATGATTCTAGTTTTTTTCAATGGAATTGGGCCCACCAAATTAAAGGCCAGATGTTTCTAATTATTGTAGGATTTTCTAGCTAATCATCTTTATTCTGGTGATCCCCTCATGTACTTTTTAATATAAATAGATGAATTAGGTAGCCAATTTATTGAACATATGTACTGGTAGGGAGCACCGTTTTTACTATGAAATTCAAATTCAAGGAAAACTTCTGGTTTCACTCAATTAAAAAGGCAATTTGTTGTTTGGTGAATTTGGAATTTCAGTAACTATGTTGTTATTGTGTTCAATTTAATTTATTGCCAAAAATTAGAGTAAGCGTTAGTAATCCTCCTAGCGTATAAACTTTTACATGTCCAAAATAAATTAAATAGTGTTGTGTACTGAATATGTTTAACACCGATGATCTTCATTTTAATAAGAACAAGCCGTGCTATTTTAAATTCAATTGGGGAATCCCCTAGACAGCGAATATATGGCATCCGCTGAGCTTGCTGAAAAGTGTATTGTTTTTGTGTTAGGTGCCTTCAATTGGAAGAACTAGAACAATAAGTAAGAAGAAACATGTGAAGAGCAAAGAAGATGCTAACAATGAGTGATCAAGTTGATAGAAGTTTGGGAGAAAATATTGATGTATGTTTTTTACACTGATATTTAAAATTAGCCAATCAAGTTATTTCCATAGACAGTTGTGAAAAAAAAGTTTATTAAAAATATATTTTCTCCATGATGCAGGGTGATGATGTTATGGTTGAATTTGGCAAATATGTAATGTATCATGAAATGAAGAAGAAAACAGAAGTAAGAAAGAGAAGTTGGTGTGGACTACAATTTTTGTAGTGAAGTTTCTCCTTAGAGAGAAATCATTGTTAAATAAATTGTTAAAAATTGTTTTTCTTGATTATTTCAGGAAGTGCTGAGTAGTCAGGAAAAGATGTTAAGTCAAGAAAAAATAAGCATGCATGACAAATTGGAATCATTCGCGAAAACAATTATTAGTTCGCAATGTGTTGTAGAACGCATAACTGAACGAGATGATAATGAACAAGATAAAGTTGCATCAAATGGTCAAGAAATTGAAGAGGTATTTCGAAGAAGACCTAACATCCTGTTTGTAAAATCTGTTCTTTTATTTACATGGTGTTTAATTGGATGTTTTTCTACAAAAATTGTAGATATAGTTTGAACAACAACAAAAGTGTGTTGGAGGATCTTCAGTTCCTTCCTCTACTGTCATAAGCGGAAATCAAGATGCTGAACTACTAGGAGATATTATGTCTTCTCTTCAAAATGGAAATGCAGCGAGCGTGGTGCTTTGTTGTGAGAAGGTATGTACTATGTATTTTTTGGTTTGTTGTTGTAATTTCATGAAAATTATTCAAGAAAGTACACAGTTTTTGTTTGTGATTGCTCATGTTGTATTTTTAAAATGTGTCGGATGTACTTTCTGGTGAGAAGGCTGCTGAATACACAACCCATGATGTTGGTAGTAGAAGTGGGGATTCTAATGAAGATGATGATGATAGTGTTTCCAAAGATGAAGAGTATATGTTTCCGATAGTACATGAATTAGAGAAGACAAATGTACCTCAAGTTGGGAAGGTGTTCAGTACACTGGAGGGGGCTAAAAGGTTTCTTAATGTATACGCTCTGATGAATGGATTCGGAATAAGAAAGGAAGAAATCACAAGAATAGAAAGATATCTTTTGTTTGCAACAAGAGTAGAAAGACCGCATCAACATATACAGGGGCGAGAAAAAGGAGGAGAAATGTTCTTCGAAGAACAAACTGCCAAATGCATGTTACAGTCAGCTTGGAAGATGGAAAATGGCACATTCAATCCAAAGATTTGAAGCATAACCATACTTTGGTTTCTTCTCCATCTCTAACACAATTCTTCCTTAGTCATAGAAGCATGAATGATGCTGAGAAATTGTTATCCAAGCTACTACAGGAACACAGAATAAAACGTAGGAAAATCATAATCATATTTAGGAAGCTGTGTGGTGGAACATTTGGGAATATTGCTTTTGATGTGAAGAAACTTGACAATTTGAAGCTAGATGAGCGTGAGAAAAGAAGAAACACAGACATAGAACACACTTTGGCTTATATTGAGAAGTTGCAAGTTGATAAGCCTAGTTTTGTACACAAGGCACAGAGAGATTCTTCTAATTCCATCCTTAGTTTGTTTTGGACAGATTCAAGGTCAAGGCCGGATTACCTGTTGTATGTAGATATTATTTTGTTTGACACAACGTTCAGCACCAACAAATATAACATGCCTTTTGCACCAATAATAGGAGTTAACGGCCACTCAAGAACAATTGTCTTTGGGTGGGCTCTTTTGCAGTGTGACGCCCCCGATTCAATCGTACACTAATCATACACGCAAGTGTGTACGATCAAGATCAGGGACTCACGGGAAGATATCACAACACAACTCTAGACAAAAATAAAATAATACAAGCTTTATATTACAAGCCAGGGGCCTTGAGGGCTCGAATACAAGCTCGATACACAAGAGTCAGCGGAAGCAACAATATCTGAGTACAGACATAAGTTAAACAAGGATGCCTTAAGAAGGCTAGCACAAAAGCAACAACGATCGAAGAGGCAAGGCCTCCTGCCTGGGACCTCCTAACTACTCCTGGTCGTCGGCGGGCTCCATGTATTAGTAGGCACCCTTGGGGTAGTAGTCGTAGTCGGCGGGGGTGGCATCTAACTCCTGGGGACCACCATCTGGTTGTAACAACCGGAAAGGAGAAGGAAGGGGGAAAATGGGGAACAAAGCAACCGTGAGTACTCATCCAAAGTACTCGCAAGCATCAGATCTATATTAAGTATGCATTGGTTACAAATGGAAGGGTTGTATCTGTGGACTGAACTGTAGAATGTCAGAATAGAGGGGGAAGGCCTAGCCTATCGAAGACTAGCATCTTCACGCAGCTCCATGCATCTTGCAGCATGTAGAAGAGTACAGAATAGCAGTTTATAATTAACAAGCATGTTGTAACATTAAGGCCTAGAGATCCTTCATCGACTCCCTGCGAGAAAGCAATCCCGGAGCCACATATCTTAATTATCCATTTCTAGTTGTATTAGATCAAGATATAAGTCTGAACGTCCATTACCGTGGACACGATATTCGAATAAAGATCTTCCCTGCAGGGGTGCACCACGTTTTCCAACACGCTCGATCATTCTGGCCGGACACACCTTTCTGGGGTCAATGCCCGGCCTCGAAAGATCAACACATCGCAACCCGACCTAGGCTCAGCAGAGAGGTCCCCGCCGGTCTACATCCTAAGCACTCCGGGGTCTTGGCCCATTGCCCGTTGCACTCCGGATCGTTGTGTGCAGGGTGGATACCAGCACCACCCGTGTAGTGGATGGCACGATCCGACCGTGCCACAATGCTGAACTGGACGTCTGACAAAGCTTCCGCTGATAATGCGACGTCGAGGCCCATAACTATTCTCACGTGGTGGTTGGTGCGTAAAGGCCAGAGGCCAACTCAGAACAAATACCCAAACCATAGTGTATTATTAGCTTGCGGAGACGAGCAGAGACTCACAATCGAAAGTGACCTCGTTGCCCCGTCTCGTGGACTTACAACAAGGGCCTAGAATGCCCGGCCGTGCCACGTAACCATCTTGCGGGTGCTCTCCGGGCCCGCCCGACTTCCACCAAGGTCTCAAGTAAAGTCAAGGTAACTGTGTGTCCAGACATCAAGGGGAAACCCGAGGAATCACCCCCGGAGGATTCCACTCAATGTAATCCTTAAGGTGAACGTAAGAGGGACCACCCTCGAGGTTCACACTTGAGGTGTTGAACGACAGAGCCGTATCGGGAATGGTGAAAGAGGAAATCACCCTCGATGACCACGACCGAATAGCTACACTACAGAATTATCATCAGGAGTGCGTTATGAGGGATCACCCTCGGCACTCGATAGTAGCTCTGTAGAGTCGAGCAACTAAATGGGCGTGATGTGATGTAAGGTGTCGGGCTATGGTCGTCGATCACGTCGATCGAGGCGTCAATGATGAAGCAGTGGCTACAAGGACAAGTGGGGGTCACTGGAGGATCACTAGCCAACCTATACTAAGCAGTTTAGGATAAGCAGGTAGGTAACAATAGCAGGTACAAAAGCAGGCAATGCATCAGAATAGGAGCAAACAATAACAGTAGCAAAATCTAATGCAAGCATCAGAGTATAGAATGGGCGATATCAGGATGATCAAAGGGGGGCTTGCCTGGTTGCTCAGACAAGGAGGGTCGTCGTTGACGTAGTCGATCACAGGGACATCAGCATCGGTCTCGGGGTCTACCGGAGAGAAGAGGGGGAAGAAACAGTAAATACATAGCAGGCAAGTGCATAACAGGACAACAGACAGAGCTAGACGTGTTCTAACGCAGCGCTAGGCGATACTGGCGAAGGGGGAAACATCCCAGAAAATATTCCCGGTTTCGGATGTCTGTCAGACAAATGAACCGGAGGGGAAAAGTTGCATGTTTCCTATGCTAGGGATGTGTGGCAGGCGAACAGACGGTGTATTTGGATTCGTCTCGTCGTTCTGAGCAACTTTCATGTACAAAATTTTCCGATCCGAGTTACGGTTTATTTTCTATGAATTTTCCAAGTTTTAAACATTTTCTAGAATTAAATAAATTAACATAAGGGTTCATTGCGTCAGCATTATGTCATAGTGACATCAGCAGTTAGCAGGGCGGCTGACCAGGTCAAAACAGGCATGTGGGTCCTGTGGGACCCACATGTCAGCATCAATTAGAGTAACAGTGTATTAAACTAACTAATCTAGGTTAGTTAGCTACTGGACCCCACCTGTCATAGACTAATTAGCTAAACTAATGAGTTTTAATTATTAAAACATTTTAGTTAGAGGAATAAGCAGTGGGGCCCGCACGTCAGTGGCTGGGGCCTGCCCAGTCAGCAGTTGACCAAAGTTAACAGGACAGCCAGGCCCCAGGGGCCCACGGGTCAGCGACCGAGGGGGTGGCCCCGGCCGGCCAGGTCAGCAGTGGTGCCGGAGCTAGCTCCGGCGACCAAAACAACGTCGGCGCCTCGCCGGAGTTGTCGAATCGCGCTACAGGGGGCCTCCGGACCTGCGACTTGGACCTAAGGGCGCAGCCCGGCGCCGCGAACACGATGGTGACGACGACCAGCATCGGGGACGACCGGAGCATCGCCGGCGGCAAGCGGAGGGGGCAACAGCGTTCGGGAGCGCAATGGGAAAAGCCTACGGGGCGCCAAATCGGCCACGACTGGTTGCATTCGAACGGGCATGGCCTCGCGCGTCCAATGGTGGGGCTTGTATCGTCTCGGGGGCCGGCAAGGTCGCCGACGGCGAGCCGAGGTGGAGGCCGAGGGCGGAGATAGTCGGGGCGTGTCTGCGGTGTGCATAAGAGAGAGGGGGAGGGCGAGGGAATATCACCGAGGGAGCACAAGAGGGCTCGTCGGCGGCTTAGGAGCAGCAGGGGGTTGGCAGAGCAACGGCGATGTCGCAGTGGCCGGAGATGGGGACGAGGACGAACGGCGTCTGCGGTGCTTCTCGAGCTCGACGGCGAGGTGTAGTAGAGGTAGAGGTTGCCGGCGCGTCTCGTGGACGTGCTGCTGAGGCGCGGGGTGGCTGGTGGCCGCGACTATGGCGCAGCCATGGCGATGGCGGCGCTCGGTGAGGCGCGGCTGAGGTGGAACTGGAAGGGAGTGGGAGAAGCGGAGTGGACGAGGGAAGGGAGTGGGCGAGTGGGGCAGGGGGGAGGACTCGAGGCGCCGGGGGGAGGCTTATCCACTCACCGGCGACGTGGCAGCATGGAGCGTCGAGCCGGGTGCGGCGGGGACGAGCGGGACGCGCCCGGTCGGATGAACAGACAGAGGAGGGGGTGACCGGGGAAGAGGAGTGGGCCGACTGGCTAGGCCTTGGCCCAGTTGGGCCAGGGTCCAGGGGGTGGGGCTGTTTTCTTCTCTCTCCTTTCTTTTACTTTTCTGTTTTCCATTTGCTCTTTTCCTTTTGCATTTTCTTTTTGTACCAAATAAGTTTTGTTATGAACAAAACTTGGCACATAATTCTAACACAATATATTGAGATGGAAGAAAAAGTATGGGGTCAAAAGGAGTTGTCTACCCATTTTTAGAAATTGAAAAGGCCAATTTAATTGTTGCTGGACCAATAATTAATTCCAGGGGCATTTTGGGAATTCAAAAGAGGTTGGTTCCAACATGGAAAATATCCAGGGATTATTTGCCACACCTTGAACATTTTTATTTGCTTGTTTGACAAATTTGAAATTGGACTTTAATTTGAATTTGAATTGTGATTTGGATCAACCGAAGATTCGCAACAGTAATGTGATGACATGGCACCATTAAAAGGGGATTATTGTAGCTTAATTATCTAGGCGTCACATGCAGGATGAGAAAGCAGATACTTTCAAGTGGCTATTTGAGACATTTGTTGAAGTGATGGGTGGAAAGAAGCCAATAGTTGTGCGAAGCCAATAGTTGTGCTCAGTGATCAAGATGCTGCTATGAAAGTAGTAGTTCCAAAGGTGTTCCCAGGTGCATTGCACAGATTTTGTATTTGGCATGTTTGGAGAAAAGCAAAGGAGAATTTGAAAGTTTACTTCCATTTGAAGAAAGGGACGGAGAAGGACCTCAATGAATGTATCATGCAGTCAATAACAGTTGAGGAGTTCAAAAGAAAATTACATGAAATGTTGGAGAAGTACAGTTGTGGAAAACATGCTCACATCAAGCGGATGTGGGAGAATAGGGTGTACTATGTTCCTGCTTAATTCCAATGAGTGTTCTGTCCTTTCACTAGATCAACAAGCAAAAGTGAGAGTTTCAACTCTAACTTTAAGGATTATGTTTTCAGGAAAGACGCAATTGAAACATTTATCTATCAATATGAATTATTCTAGGAGAATGTGATACATATAGAAAACAAAGATAGGTTCTTGTCTAATGAGAAAGTTCCTGTTACGTGGGGATATCACTGGTTTGCACGACATGCAGCTGAGATATATACTAGAGCCATATACAACAAGTTCCTGATAGAGATTATGAATGCATTCGCTTTTGGAGTGAAAGAGATTAAGAAAGATAAAACATATGAACTTAAAAGGAACTTTGAGTATGAGAACCCAGAATTTGATAGGGAGATATTTACCGTGCATGTAGATCGAGGTGCTGAGGAATTAAACTATGAATGTGGGAAGTTTGACAGGGATGGAATTCTGTGCTGCCATATTCTGAGACTGTTTACTCAGTTTGATTTCCGTAGGATACCAGAAAAGTACATAGTGGCAAGATGGACAAGAGAATTCAAAGAGATTGATCTAAGGAAGCACAAGTTTGATGTTCTCGGTACACAAACCCAAGACCAGTCAACACAATGTGGTGCGGTATGCAATTGTTACGAATACTATTGGTGAGGTCTGTTTGGAGATTAGTCATGATTCTGGGTATTTTCAAGAATTAATAGATGGAGTGAAGACTGTGCATAACAAGTATCTTGCTGGGAGAGAAAACAGAAGGAAACCAAGAAGTAGATGAGACTGAAAGGAACAAAAATGGGGACATGGGCCTGAAAGATCCCGTTGTTAAAAAGAACAAGTCTATCAAAAAAGGCAATAAAATGAAGCCTCATTCAGAAATTGAAGCTCAAAAGTGTGCTGCGCGAAAGAGGAAAAATTCAATATGAAGGTGTGAGTACTAGTTCATAAAAATAGTTAAGAAAGAAATTGTTGAATCACTTCAGGTTGAAAATGGGAAAAAATGTATTTTTTCTTTTTTGGATATAAAACAGTGGCTATTTCTATAGGCTATAGTATACATTCCGGTATTACTTTCTTTTTAAGAGAAAAATTGATTTTTCAGTAATTGGAAATGGTGTCGCTTGTTCCTTATTGAAATATTAGTGTGCAACTAGAAATTATATGGTAGTATGAGGAATAGTACATGGCAGACTATTTGTGTTTAGTATATCTTTTTTAGTCAATGCCATTGCGATATATGAGATCTTATTTTTTTTTTGTTTCGTACTGAAGATGATGCTCTCGAATTTGGACAAGAATATACATTTTGCCTTGAAAAACTGGTTTTAGGATTTTTTTTGAGAAAATACTAAAGCAAGAACAAGTACACAAAAGGCAGTTAAAAAGACATTTTTGTGTTCAAACAAAATGAATTTGAATTTTTCTGAAGCATATTCCGGTAGTAATGAACTGAGTTTGAATTCAATTAAAGAATTTTTGAGTTTCAGTGAAGTAGTTTTCAAATTAATTGAACTAATGTGAACTAAGATGCAAATATAACTAAATTTGGATTTTAGTTCACTAAATTTATAAATATATTAAACTAGAATTCAAAATGAGGTAAACTTTTTTAGAATACAAATTAAGTTCACCAAAATTTGAATGTTGATGAACTAGTTCACCAAAACAAGTTAACCAAAATACAATTGAATACAAATTTGAATACAGTTGTACTAAAAATCACATTAGTTCAATTCGATAAAACTGAATTGCGTTCCAATTTGAGTTCACTAAAAACTAAAAACTAGTGAATTAAAAAAATCTAGTTGAAAAAGTAAACTAAAATTTGAAAGTTGGCGAACTAGTTTTGAATTAAAGTTCATAAATTTGGTTTTGCATGAACTAAAATTTGAATTGCATTGAAGTTAAAAAAACTGAACTTATTTTGTTATGAAGTGAACTGAATATGTATTTAGTGAACTAAAATTGAGATTTGATGAACTGAATTTGGATTTGGTGAACTATAATTTGAAAGTTGAAGAACCGAATTTGTGTTTGGTTCACTAAATTTTGAATGTTGAGGTACTAGTATTGAATTGTAGTGAACTAATTCGGTGTTCCACGAACTAAAGTTTGAATTCAAAAATTTGTGAACTAAAATAAGAAACAACTGAACTAGTTCTGGATACAAATTGGATGAACTGAATTTGATTTTTGTCTACTAAAATTTGAATCTAGGTGAACTAATTTTGAAATTTTATGAACTAAATTTGAATTTAGTGAACTAAAATTGAAATTTCATTAACTGAATTTGAATTTTTGTGGACTAAAATTAGAGTGTTGGTGAACTAGTTTTGAATTCAAATGAACTAATTTGGTTTTTCCATGAACTATATTTTAAAAATTGTGAACTAAAATTCCAAATGACGTGAACGAAAGTAGTGAACTTATTTGTATCGAAGTGAACTGAATATGAATTTAGTGCACTAAAATTGCGATTTGATGAACTGAATTTGTATTTGGTGAACTGAAATTTGAATGTTGGGGAACTGAATTTGAATTTGGATCACTACATTTTGAATGTTGGTGAACTAGTTTTGAATTCTAGTGAACTAATTTGGTTTTCCATGAACTAAAGTTTGAATTAAAAAATTGTGAACTAAAATAAGAAACAACTTAACTAGTTTTGAATACAAATTTGATGAACTGAATTCATGAACTAACTTGCGAATCCAAGTGAACTAATTTTGAAACTTGATGAACTGAATTTGAATTCAGTGAACTAAAATTAAAATTTGATGAACTAAATTTGATTTTTGTGAACTAAAATTTGAATGTTGGTGAGCTAGTTTTGAATTCAAGAAACTAGTTTGGTTTTTCATGAAGTAGATTTTAAAAGTTGTGAACTAAAATTCGAAATGACGCGAACTACTTTTGAATATAAATTTGATGAACTGCATTCAAATTTCGTGAATTGAATTTGAATCCAAGTGAACTAAATTTTAAATTTTGATGATTTAGTGAACTAAAATTGATATTTGATTAACTGAATATGAATTTTTGTGAACTAAATATGATGGTGAACTAGTTTTGAATTCAAGTGAACTAATTTGGTTTTTCATGAACTATATTTTAAAAATTGTGAACTTAAATTTGAAAAGACGTGAACTACTTTTGAATACAAATTTGATGAACTGAATTTGAATTTCGTGAACTAAATTTTGAATCCAAGTGAACTAAAATTAAAATTTGATGAAATGAATTTGAATTTTGCGAACTAAATTTTTAATGTTGGTGTACTAGTTTTGAATTCAATTGAACTAATTTGGTTTCCTATGAACTAGATTTTAAAAATTGTGAACTAAATTCAAAATGATTTGAACTACTTTTGAATACAATTTGATGTACCGAATTTGTATTTCTTGAACTAAATTTTGAATCCAAGTGAACTAAATTTGATATTTGATGAACTGAATTTGAATTTAGTGAACAAAAATTTGAATATTGGTGAACTAATTTTGAATTCAAGATAACTATTTGGTTTTTCATGAAGTATATTTTAAAAATTTGAACTAAAATTCAAAATGACGTGAACTAGTTTTGAATACAAATTTGATGAACTGAATTTAAAAATAGGTGAACTAAATTTCAATTTTGTTTTTCATCATGTAGATTTTAAAAAATGTGAAATAAAATTCGAAATGACGTAAACTAGTTTTGAATACAAATTTGATGAATGGAATTTGATTTTCGTGAACTAAATTTTGAATCCAAGTTAACTAAATTTGAAAACTGATGAACTGAATTTGATTTTTGTGAACTAAGTTTTGAATCCATGATGAACTGAATTTGATTTTTGTGAACTAAGTTTTGAATCCATGATGAACTGAATTTGAATTTTGTGAACTAAAAGTTGAATGTTGGTGAACTAGTTTTGAATTCAAGTGAGCTAGTTTGGTTTTTCATGAAATAGATTTTTAAATTTGTGAACTAAAATTCAAAATGACGTGAACTCGTTTTGAATAGAAATTTGATGAACTGAATTTGATGTCCGTGAACTAAATTTCGAATCCAAGTGAACTAAATTTGTAACTGAATTTGAATTTAGTGAACTAAAATTGAAATTTGATGAACTGAATTCAATTTGTGTGCACTAAAATTTGAATGTTGGTGAACTTGTTTTGAATTCAAGTTCACTACTTTGGTTTTTCACCGTGTAGATTTTAAAAATTGTGAACTAAAATTCGAAATGACGTAAACTAGTTTTGAATACAACTTTGATGAATTGAAATCAAATTTCGTGAACTACATTTTGAATCCAAGTTAACTAACTTTGAAAATTGATGAACAGAACTTGATTAATGAACTAAACTTTAAATTTGATGTTTTGAATTTTAATTTTGTGCACTAACATTTGAATCTTGCTTACCTAGTTTTGGATCCGAATGAGCTAAAATTTGATGGTGGTTTTTCATGAACTAGATTTTTAAAAAGCTAAACTAAAATTTGAAATGACGTGAACTGCTTTTTGAATACAATTTTGATGAACTGAATTTGAATTTCGTGAACTAAATTTTGAATCCAAGTGAACTAAATTTGAAATTTGATGAATTGAATTTGGTTTTAGTGAACTAAAATTGCAATTTGATGAACTGAATTTGAATTTTGTTAACTAAAATTTGAATGTTGGTGAAATAGCTCTAAATTCAATTGAAATAATTTACTTTTTATTTCTAGTGAACTAAATTTAAAAACGAAATAGGTTATTTTTTTTTTGAAGTAATTTTTAAATTTGATGATCTGGATTTGAATTTTTGTGAGATAAAATTTGAAATGTTGGTGAACTAGTTTTGAACTAATTTGCTTTCATGAACTGAACTTTGAAAAATGTGAACTAAAATTTAAAAAGTACGGGAAGTAGTTTTGAATACTAATGAACTGAACTTGAATTTGGTGAACTGAAATTTGTATGTTGGTGAACTAGTATTGAAGTCAAGTGAATTAAATTGGTTTTCCATGAACAGCGTATTTTTTTTTAACAAAAGCAGTCGTCCTCTTCCAACACTTCACAATTACAGATGAACAAAGCACGAACCATCACGAAAACCAGATTGACAAGTGGCAACAGCTTCTTACCCTATCTCTCTCATAATTTGTGTGCTTATCTTTGTTTCTTTAATGCCGATCCAAGAGTAAATCACGAAGGCAATCACTAGCAACGCTAGCCGCAACATTGTTAAATCTCTACACCACAAAGATGGACGAATAATCTGTACATTCGCACTTCGTGAACCATCACGCATTTTCATCACATCGGTAAGGCCATGTGTAAAAGTAGGCCATCTGTAAAAGTATCGCCAGTCACTGGTCACAAGCCAAGCATGACCATCACTCCCATGCTATTGACATCGAGGGGCACATTCTACATCAGAGGTGCCGGTAATTAACTTAATAGTTAAAAAGTACAAGTCCAAAACATGGTAAAGTTAAACCGGCATAAATCAGACACCGACTAACTTTTATACTTGGAATGGAAAATGCTTTAAAACACACGAATGGGAGGAAAATTCAAGAAAAATACGGAAAACGTAGTTCCACTTTTAGCAAAAAAAGATACGCTTCGTATGCACATTGATTGCAACAGAAGTACTATAGAGTTCACGAAGAAAAGTAGATATCCAAGAGTATAGCACTTGGTCGCGGTACCATATGTTTAAGCAACTAGTACAATGCATCTACTACCATACGATTACAAATGAAACTGTTGCAGACATGAAGATGCATGCTTTGCTCCGATCAATTACACATTCAAAATGTTTGCAGATGCATCTTAAGGAAAAGTCAATTTGGTCTTGGCAGATCTTCTTCTTTCAGCTTGTTCAAGGTGCTTTTGAATAACTTGAATGTAGAGATCATTCTATTGTTCGGAATGTTGTCCTGGGTTCAAATACATTATAGACAGATTATGAGAGAGAGAAGATCAATACTTGAGAAAAAACATTTAAAGTACTACAAAAATAGTACTACAGAAGTGGAGCCCTGACTGGCTACAAGAGGCTGCAGAGATAGTAAACACTAGAAAAACGCTTGACTAATCATATGAGCATGCTGAAAAAAGTACTACTGGGAGGACATGGCACAACACATAACAAGACCTAAAATATTCCGGGAAAAAGAAGGATGGATAGTAAAAAAACACGCACTTTAGAAAAATGAATAATATCAATTCCACCCAAGCATGTAATGTACATAGACAAGTCCTAGCTTCTAAAAATAATGGGCATATGATTGGGACTAGCATTAGTCCTGGTGAGGGAGTCTTGGACTAAGGGGTCCTTGGACAGCCGGGCTATATACTTTGGTCGGACTATTGGACTATGAAGATACAAGATTGAAGACTTCGTCCCGTGAACGGGTGGGACTCTCCTTTGCGTGGAAGGCAACCTTGACAATTCAGATATGTAGATGTCCTTCTCTGTAACCGAACCCTAGCCCCATCCGATGTCTATATAAACCGGAGGGTTTAGTCCATAGGACAACAACAATGAGAATCATAGGCTAGCTTCTAGGGTTTAGCCTCTACAATCTCGTGGTAGATCAACTCTTGTAATACTCATATCATTAAGATCAGTAAAGCAGGAAGTAGGGTATTACATCCATCGAGAGGGCCGGAACCTGGGTAAAACATCATGTCCCCTGCCTCCTGTTACCATTAGCCTTAGACGCACAGTTCGGGACCCCCTACCCGAGATCCGCCGGTTTTGACACCGACATTGGTGCTTTCATTGAGAGTTCCACTGTGTCATCGCAGTAAGGCTTGATGGCTTCTTCAATCATCTTCAACGATGCGGTCCAGGGGGAGGTTTTCTTTCCCGGATAGATCTTCGTATTCGGCGGCTTTTTACTGCGGGCCAACTCGCTTGGCCATCTGGAGCAGATCGATAGCTACGCCCCTTGCCATCAGGTCAGGTTTGGAAGCTTGAACTATACTGCCGACATCCGCGCAGACTTGATCTTTGATGGATTTGAGCCCATGTCAGGCCCGCCGGACGATCATGATGGGCATGACTTTGATCTTCCACGGCACACTATTTGGGAGGTCGCGCCTGCGGCGGCGCCGGGAATCAATCTGGAGCAGATCGTGCCCTCTGAGGATGGGTGGATGGACCCCGCCACGGAGGACTCGCACACATTGGCGCTGGAGCCGAACACTGATCCCACCTCCTGTGAGGGTGGTGTCATCGGACCCTCGGACTCGTCTCCGGCTACACGATCCGAACTGCGTGCGTCCATGCCTATCGAATCTGATTGGGCACTGGCCATGGAGTTCACCGCCGCGGATATTTTTCAGCACCCACCCTTGGGTGACGTGCTGAACTCATTAAGGTCTCTTTCCTTGTCGAGAGAATCTTGGCCGAACTATGTCCGGCTCGAGTGGAAAGCGGACGACGAAGAAATTCGTTCCCCACCCACAACCCACTTAATAGCCACTATCGATGACTTAACCGACGTGCTTGGCTTCAACTCCGAAGACATCGATGGTATGGACGACGATGCAGGAGAAGAACAGGAACCACCGCCTATAAGGCGCTGGACAGCCACTTCATCATACGATATATATATGGTGGACAGCCCCAAAGAAAGCAATGGCAATGAGGCAACAGACGATAACCCCTTGGAGAAGCAATCTAAGCACTGCTCCAAGCCCCGCCATAGCAAAAATAGTGATACCGGCACAAGAGATAACAATCCGAATGGTGCCGAAGACGAAAACAATCCTGCCCAGCCAGGCTTCGAGCAGGCCGAGCAAGAGGATGGGCAAGCTAGCCCTAAGGAATAGGGGACATATGGAGAATCAGAGGACGATAATAACATGCCTCTCTCCAAAGATGAAGTGAGCCTTGGCGACGAAGAATTCATCGTGCCTGAGGACCCCGACAAGCAGGAGCGCTTCAAACGCCGGCTTATAGCCACTGCAAAAAGCCCGAAGAAAAAGCAGCAATAGCTTCAAGCTGATCAAGATCTGCTAACTGACAGATGGACCGAGGTCCTAGCTGCCGAGGAATACGGACTCGAGCGCCTAGCAAAAACTACCCAAAGCGCAGGTTGCTACCTCAACTCGAGGAGGAGGCTTTTAAGCCCACGCTACCAGCGCATGATGCGGCTGACCGGCCACCCCGTGGCCGCGACAAAGCGGCGTACCAGCCCGATGTCCAGACCGCACCCCGTCGCCAATCAAACGATAATACTAAGGCCCGGGGCTACACGAAGGACCTCCGAGATGTATTGGAAAACAAAGTAGGACAGTCAAGATCGCTCTATGGATCACGGGGGCCCGCCCCAATGCGTGACAAGGATTGTCATGCCGGATACACTAACAAATCCGGCCGGGTCGAATACAATGAAGCCCGGCATAGAGGCGCCGCACATCCCCTATGCCTCACTGATGAAGTAATGGATCATGAATTCCCGGAAGGGTTTAAACCCATGAACATCGAATCATACGATGGTACCACCACTACTAGGGAAAAGGCTAGCAGTAGCGCGGGTTTTAGATGTATCAGTAGCGCGGGGATAGGCGCTACTAATAAGGCGCTACAGCTAACACATAGCAGTAGCGTGTGCTCACCGGCGCTACTGCTACACAAGTGTAGCAGCAGCGCTGTTAGCGAAAGCGCGCTACTGCTAGTAGCTCTAGCGAGCTTTTCCTGAACGCGCTACTGCTATCGCGGCGCTGCTGCTAACTTTTATACACTCGCTACTGCTAATTTAAGTAGTTTTTTTGACATATTTGTTTTTTATTTGAACAGGCTTTATAGAAGAATCTTTAGCACATAGAAATGTCATCATGATACACATACAAATGCCTACGAGACCACAAATGTAATCATAGCATGTACATACAAATAGTCTCATCATAATCATCATCCAACACAAAGTGATATCTTGTCATCATCTCGAAAATAGCGATACATGCAAGTCTCGAATACTTGCAACTACAACAACATCATCCATCTAAACAAAGGTATACGCAAGAAGTGCTATCACTATGAGTGAGAGCGGAACTATGTAGTACATGAGGTGGCGGTTACGAGTCCTCTCTCGCACTAGCGTGAACCTCAAGTAACTAGCTTCTCCTTCTTGTCTGCTTTTGAAGCCTTTATGGCTGGCGCCCATGAACCCATTCACTTGCGCCTGACACTCATGCCACTCGTTGTACAGCCCCGGAACCTTCCCTTTGTACACGACATAGCAATTCCATCTCGCCATCAAGAAACTAGGTACCTGTTAGAGATGCATGTTCATGAAGAGGATGTACAATCATATATATGCAACAAAATATACTAGAGCAACACCGAAAAAGAAAGGGTTAGCAACTAGATGCAACATACAGTACACAAATTAATTAACTAGAGGTACACAGGTCATCGTACGCAAACTAACAAAGTAGTGTTACGCAAGTTTGGCAGGGACCGTGGACATCACAAAGTTTCATCGCTACAAAAAGTATACAAGTTCAACTGACACATATCATCATCATCGGCATCATAAGTCACTAGAAGTTCCATCCTTCCATATCATCGAGGATGAACCCTAGCTTCTTGAACGACGTGAGGTCTAGACGTTGCATGCCTATGCGAGTTCAGACGTCAGCTCGCGATATAGGGCCGTGGTGGAACATCTCCTTCTCGTCGACGACTTCTTTCATGATGATCGTCGCAATGTCGCTTTGGATGCGAAAGAAGTCATCTCTAAGTTTATAATCCGCTTCTCCATGAGATTCTAGCAACTTGTGGATATGATCATCATTTCTGCTGTTAATGCGAAGCTTTTGGTGATCCGTGTTGAACTGAATCATGAGATGGACGATGTAGAATCCATCCTTCTTGCTTGGTTTTGGGACATGGATGCAGGAGAAGTTAGTTTTACGCGCGAAACCCATCTTCTTGTTCCTTTGTTTCGAGATCTGCACGTGGCCACCTCTAAAGCTGAAGCCTTGGAGAGCATCATCTAGAATATTCATTATGTGGGTGTAGTCTTTTCTCTCGTAGTCTCTGGAAGGGTCAAAATACATGGCATGGGAGACTTGCGGGTAAAGAACGATAAGGACGGCATGCCCGTTAATGCGGGGAAAAGACACCTCAAATTATTCCCCATATGAGAGAGAAGGAATGATTGAAATGTACGAAATGGTTGTCCGGAACTGACTTACTTTGGATGATAAGGCACGAGGACAATTTCCCAGTCCTTATTCTGTACCATGAAGTTTTGGAGGTACTCCCTAGCAGTTTCACGCTCAAAGTCGCCGAGACTCAAGAAAGACTCGTGCATGTAGTACGGATCCACCACACTGATTTGCAAGACTTCTTCACTCTTCATGACGGAGCTGATATGTAGCGCAAAAAGGCGGACAATAGTAAAATCAAGCCACCTTGTTAGAAACATCTCAAACATATGGTCAAACCGCAGGAAGAACACCTCCGCGGGCCGTGTGTCGACGTAGCACTTCCCCTCAGGCACACGAGCCGCGTATGTCGGATATCCTGGATCCTTTGAGGCTAGTAGGCTTTTCTCAGTCGACAGCACATGGTCGTGCAGTCTTTTGAGATCCCCTAATAGTGCCTCAAGCGGTTTCGGCGGTAGCATCGGCTCGCCCGTGAGATGGAACATGACCGCACCTTTCACGGGTACACGCTCTTCAGAATGCATCGTCTGGCTGCTATGTGCTCTGGCTTGTTTGGAGACAGTTACCTTCCTCGATCTCTTCCTCGCCTTTTTCTTGGGCACACCTTCCAGACCCTTCCTTAACCCCTGCCCCAGTGTTCCCGGGCTAAGTATTGTACGACCCTCGCGCCCGGTTAGTTGAGCCTGTGTTGAGGCGGCATCTTCAGGCGTGTCCTGTGAGGATTTCATGAAGAGAGACATTTTGCAATCCATGCTACGACCCTGCCCGGGCATATCATCCATATCCTCATTAGTAAGCTGATAGCCCGATTCATCATATGGTTGACTCATCATATCTATGTCATAGTCATACGCGTTTGTATTGAGGTAATCCATAGTGTCGACCTCCGTCTCATCATCCATTCTGTGTTCTACAGGAGAAACTACATCAGCCAGTACTATTGCACCCCCTTCATCATGCCGTCCGCCGCTCTCACCCGGCACTACAGGAGCTTGTAATTGCGCAGGCGGGGTGGTGGTCTCCGCACATGCTTGTTGATGTGTGGTAGTTATTGGTGTGCTCTCGGCCGGCTCCATACGAATAAGATTCTTCGGCCATAGCAGCACCCAATTCTTGCAGCTTCCAATCCGCGGCGGGGTCTCGTCGTCCGCTCCCACATGTTGTACTAGAGGAGGCAAATCCTCGTGCCCCGATTTCACACTGGTCAAGCTAACCCTGAAGTGCCCAGCGGGGATCGGCTGGTTGTGGAACGTGCGTTGAGAGTGGTCCATTAACATCCCCTTTCCCACGTCCACCTTCTGGCCTTTGATCAAGTAGAGTATGCTGCACAGGGTTTCTTTCGCCTGCAAACACATATGTCTGTGGCGTAAAACAACCGAAAGGCAACAAAAATGGAATGTTATATATATACATATATGTTGGTGCGACATG
Organism: Triticum aestivum; assembly: GCF_018294505.1. Classification (NCBI taxonomy): domain Eukaryota; kingdom Viridiplantae; phylum Streptophyta; class Magnoliopsida; order Poales; family Poaceae; genus Triticum; species Triticum aestivum. Next base: position 244,672,595 of record NC_057801.1, read on the forward strand.
TAATTACCGTGACGGCGTCGAGCTCAGCCAAAGACGAAGGCCCACCTAGCGCGCCTGAGACTAAGGACGGGCTGCTATGAGCGGGAGCGGCTGCGAGAGGAGGCCCGGTTGCATGAGCAAGTGATGGTGCAATGGTGTTGTTGTTCATGGAGTTGCTCCCGACGAAACTGGGCAACGGGAAATCATGTACCATCTTGTCTGGATTTTCCTTCGCCCAGTTGATGATAACTGGAACCAAGTTAGTAGTGAAATCATTTCTGCAGGCAGTTACAGCTGCATTGACTGCCTGCTGTAGCAACTCATATTTGTCCTCGGCTGCTTTTTTCGCGTCCTCAGTTGCTTTTTTCTCGACCGCAAGCTTCACCTTCGCGTCGATGTCCGCCTGACTACACTTCTTTTTCTGCTTCTTGGCCTCCGGGCCCTCGTTGTAAAACACCTTCCACGTGGCGCCGTCTCCAGCGCCGTGCACACGACCATATTGTGGCAGCTGGTCCAAAGGGAGTCCCTTAAGTTCGTTCAAGGCCCGGTTGAGAGGGGTGTCCCACTTGGGCCTCATCGGAGAAGTAGGGCTTTCGACTGCAAGCTGGTGTTGCTTCTCCAGTAGTCTAATCAATTTCCTCATGATCTTGTCCGTGTAAAAAACCTTTTTCTCCTTGTCCCACTTGTAGTGGGCCCTGATGAAGTCATGCTCCAAGGGGTTGGTGAACTTCGCGAAGGGGTCTGGGAGACCCGCGGCTTCACGTTTCGCGTCCTCCTTATCCCATATGGGCCTTTTACCGAGGTAGCCATGGCTTCCGAGGCGATGCTTCCCCGTGTTCCTTTGCTAAAGGCTCTTGAATTTCGCAGCCTTAGCCATGGCTGCCTCGGTAGCACAAGTGTCCTTGAACTTTTCGAACTCCTCTTCCATAAGTGTCGGATTTTCCTCCAGAATCTTGGACAGGGGTTCATCAGCATCAATAGCTCGTTTCACCCTCCCTTTCCAGGATGCCAAATCATTGCTGAACATGCCCATGGCGTGATTGTTAATCTTTTTCATCTTCGGATCATCCCACGGTTGTTCTATGTTATCATCCCGGTCGGGGAACTTGAATCTTTTGTGCAACTTCGTTAGGAGCAACTGCGTCCAATGTTCTTTACTCCTTAAGTCATCGTCGTTGATGCTCGCGCATTCCCGTAGGATGCATCCTGCTTGGTTCCCATAGCACTTGCGAGGTTCTTCCGGCTCTAATGGCTCAAACTTGCCAGGTGCCATCTTTGTGATCACAAGTCGTCCAATCCCTAGTTTGTTAGGTTTTCGTATCCTCTGCTTCTTATGCTTCCTCTTTTCGGTAGCGGCATCGGGGCCGGTACCTTCCCCACCGGTCTCGGTGCCGCCATCGGTGCCGGCGCCGTCGGTGTCGATGTCAGTGTCAATACCATCATCGAGGCCGACCTGCAAACCTTGCTTAGCAGTCAAATAGTCAAGGTACTCTTGTTCACCCTCATAATCCATCTCGTCTGCATCTTGGTCAAAAGGCCCAGTTTCTTCGTTGTTCGACATGTTTCCTATGATTAAGTGTCCTCATTTATTTCTAAAAGTATGAATAAATGAGAAATGATATAAAAAGAAACCTATGTGCCAGCACTCGATATGCCAACTATGTAGCACAAATCATGCCTTTATTCACGGGAAATTTCGGCATGACCTTTGCTAAAAAATGGACATATCGAGCGCCTAAAATTCACCGGAACGGAAATGAATCAACATTCCAGCGTAACATAGGCCACTCGGATCATTTTCCAAACATGACATGTCCAAAACATGACATATGCACATATCACATGTCCAGTTCAAATTTGCATATAAATTCAGCTAATTTTGAAACCTAGCTAAATTCATAACTAAATAGATAAACTAATTAACATACTGCCCTAACTAAAACCTAAGTAAATTAACCGAAGAAACCTAGCAGAGAGAGAGGGGGGTTTGCAGAGGGTGCAGGGGCGAGGAGGCAGGCCCGACGATGGTCGGGAGGGGAGAGAAGGGTGGCGAGGGCCGACTGGTCGGGGGCGAGCGCGCCGGGGTCGGGGCGAGAGCTGGGTCGGGAGCGAGCGCCAGGGTCGGGGTCGGGGGTGAGGGCCGGGTCGGGGGCGAGCATCGGGGTCGGGGGCTAGCGCCGGCGCCGGAGTCGGGTGCGAGCGCCGGGGCCGGGTCGGGCGCGGCGGTGCGACGGGGGAAGAGAGAGTGGGGATTTGGGGGGAAAAGGCGAGATGAAGCAGGGCGAGTGAGAATTTTGGGTTAAGTGGACGTAGCAGTAGCGCATTTGGACAAAACGCGCTGCTACTACCTTCACTAGCTGTAGTGCTTTATACAAAATTCGCTACTACTAACTTCAGTAGTTGTAGCGGTTTAGGCAAAACGTGTTGCTACTACCTTCGCTATTGCCAGTTTTCCTTTTTCTTTTCCTTTATTTTATCCCACTTTTATTTCCCGAGGGCAGTGAACGAAGGGAGGGCGATATATATTGCATCATTTGACGGTTAACTATGTATGCAAAATAGGAACATATATATTACACATCATTGGACCCATGCATAATAATGGCTAAGTGTGTATACAAAATAGGAACATATATATATATATTACATCATTTGACCGATAACATACGTTTCCTCAGTTCTGACGTTTTCGCTTTTGAGTCAGCTTCTTTCCCTTCTTGTTCGTCGAAGAATAATTGAGCCCCTCATTGTGACTTTGCCTTTTCCATGGAGTACGATTTTTCTTAGGTAATGTAGTATTGATTCTTCTTTCGACGTATACTTCATCATCATCGTCATCTTCCCTCATTGGGTTGTCGTACTGATCATAGTCTTCCTCATTGGCGACTCCATCCATTCCAATGATGTTCCTTTTGCCTCTCCTCACGACAACACGGCTGGGATTGCGCGGGTCAGTTATGAAGAAGCATTGTGTCACGTGCTTAGCGTGTACCCATGGCTCATTTTTTGCGATAGCGTTCACGGTAGCGCTCTTGGCGTCGGGTATAGTCATGGTAGTGAAAATCCGGCTTTCTCTTTCGACATTCTTAGCCCATCTAACACGGAACATCATCGTGTTGTATAGTCCAGAGTAGTCAAGCTCCCAGATCTCCTCGACCCTTCCATAAAATCGTTCAGTTGCGCCATTGTCGCTGTCGGTCATGCATTCCATCGCCACCCCTGAGTTCTGATCATCACTGTCCATATCTTTGGCCTCCGTGTAGAACATGTATCAGTTGATATCATATGCCTGATAGGTTACGAGGTTGGGCGAGGGGCCATGTGCTAAGGCGTATATGAGCAATCCGTCCTTAGAGCCCTCCTCCTGGGGATTAGCAATAATATGCTCTTTGAACCAATGCAGGAAAGTGGAGTTGTGCTCTCTAGTAACTTCGGCATCCGTCCTGCATACCCCCCGGTCACGATACTTCTTTGCAATAATTTCTTTGTGCAGTCCCACGAAAGGATCTACCTCGTCTAGGTGTTGTAGCACTACCAAGTTTGCTCTGTCAAAGTCGCTGCATCGATCTGAGTATGCCACGTGCAGTTCCCTGCGACCGTTGCAGTGACCATCTCCTTCGAGCCTCCCATCGTGCTTGTTAACGGGCAAACCAACACTAACACCAGGCGGCTGGTCTGCGCCATATAGAAAATTCTCACAGAAAGAGATGCACTCTTGTGCCAAATAGCCCTGGACGATGCTTCCATCCGGACGGGACATGTTACGAACGAATCCTTTGATGATCCCATTCATCCTCTCAAACGGCATCATGTTGTGCAGGAATGACGGCCCCAGGTCTATTATGTCATCCACAATATGGACACACAGATGCACCATCACGTCAAAGAACGCGGGCGGGAAGTACATCTCAAGCTCATTCAGTATCACAACGATCTCTTCCTGTAGCCTTTGGAGCTGCTTCACACTGATCGACTTTCGAGAGATGACGTCGAAAAAGTTGCAGAGACCAATAAGCGTGTCACGGACGTGCTTGTCCATTATCCCTCTAAGGGCAACAGGTAGTATCTGCGTCATCATCACATGACAGTCATGAGACTTCATCCCGCTGAACCTTTTCTTGTCCGTGTCTAGATATCTGCTTATCTTGCCACAGTAACCGGAACTAACTTTGACTCCGGTAAGGCACTTAAAGAATTGATTGATCTCAGCCTGACTTAAGGTGAAGCAAGAAGGGGGGCAATAATCCTCTTTCTTTATTTTCTTGCCCTTCTTCTCCCGTGCCTCTGTCTCCGTCTCTGTCTCGTCTGACATTTTACGGGGCGGCATGTGCAGATCTTCCCTGATTTTCAAATCTTGCAAGTCTTTTCTTGCCTTCGGCCCATCCTTGGTCTTATCCGGCATGTTCATCAGTGTTGCGAGCAAGCTCTCAAGGACATTCTTACAGATATGCATTTGATCAAGGCAATGAGGTGTATCGAGTTTGTGCCAGTACTCCAAGTCCCAGAACACAGACCTCGTCTTCCATACCTTCAGCAGCGGCTCCGGCGCCTTTCTCATCGTCTTTCCCGGCGGGGCACTCCTTCTAGTTTTTCAACAGCTCATCGATTTCGGCACCGCTCCGCTTACGTGGAGGTCCTCGATGCTCAGCGTGACCATTGAATAGATCTCCACGGTTTCTCCACGGGTCGTCCTGTTCAAGCCATCTTCGATGCCCCATGTACACGATTTTCCCAGACCCGCCATCTTTCCTTGACGTTAGCTGCTGAGACGTCGTATCATCCATGCACCGCGTGCATCCGCAATATCCATGGCACACCTGGCCTGCCACATATCCGTAACCGAGATAGTCCTGCACTGTCGTGATCAGCGCGGCTCTCATGTTGAAATACTCACCTTTGCTGGCGTCCCATGTCTTGGCCGGTGTTTTCCATAACGTGTCTAACTCCTCTTGAAGTAGCCCCAGATACAAATTAATATTATTTCCTGGTTGTTTCGGCCCTTGAATAAGCATGCTCATGTGAATGTACTTCGATTTCATGCACAACCAGGGGGGAGGTTGTACATCCATACAAACACGGGCCATGTGCTATGGTTGGTGTTCTGGTTGCCAAACGGATTCATGCCATCGGTACACGCGCCGAGCACGATGTTCCTTGCATCACATTCAAAATACCGATAGAAGCTGTTCAACGCTCTCCACTGGCTTCCATCCTTCACGTGTCTCAGCTTCGGATCATCTCCATCGTCGGGCTTCTTCCTCTCCGCGTGCCAGCGCATTAGCTTTGCTTCCTTGGGATCTACAAAATACCTCTGGAGACGGGGAGTGATCGGTAAGTACCATACAACTTTCTGGGGACATTTCTTCCCGGCCTTCTTGTATCGAGAAGCATTGCACACCGGACAACTTGTTTTTTCCGCGTGCTCCTTCCGATAAATTATGCAATCGTTGATGCATGCATGGTATCTAACGTGTGGCAGATCAAGAGGGCACACGATCTTCTTGGCCTCATCAACACTAGTAGGACATAGATTACCCGCGGGAAGAACATCCTTTAGGTACTTGAGATGCTCATCGAGGCTAGTGTCGGTCCATTTGTTTTTAGCCTTCGTCTTCAGGAGTTGGAGCGTGAAACTCAAGCGGGTCACCTCAGGATTGCAACCATCATACAATGGAGTGTTCGAGTCTACCACCAGTTGCTCCAGCTTAGCCTCCTCTCTAGAAGCAGCTCTCTCAGTACTCGTCTCCTTGCGAAGCAATGCTTGAACATGAGGGTCCCGCACGATTGAACTTAGTACCGACGAACTCTGCTGCGTGGAGTCCATGTCGTTCTCTCCGCCGCCATGTCCGGCCCCTTCTCCTCCGCCATGTCCGGCCCCTTCTCCGCCGCCATGTCCGGCCTCTTCCCCGCCGCCATTATCGATCATCTCTTCGTCTTGCCCCGTGTCATCATTGCCTGCCCCGTCGGCATCCTCAACATCGTCATCCTCATCTTCAATTATCCACCGAGTATAGCCATCCATGAAACCAGTCATGAGCAGGTGCGCTTCGACACGACCATCGTCATGGGGGTCGAGCCAAACTATTCCTTTGCATTTTCGACACGGACATAAAACCTCTGTCCGATTATTTTCTTTCATGTCCTGCACCGCCGACTGCAACCATCTGTCGACCATCGTTTCACTGACCATCGTCAACTCTGCACGGTAATAATAAACAAATTGATAATAAAAATGCATGCATGCATCAAAGTCATACAAAAATTTGGCATGACCTTCCCTAAAAATAGGACATATATGGATCTAGAGTTTGCCCGGAATTCGCCGAAACGGAAATAAATCGACATTTCTGCAAAACATAGGCAACTCAAAAGGACAATTTGGCGTCAACTCATGCCACACACACAATTTCCACAAACATATCACACACACATAAACATATTTCCATTTTGCAAAAGCATGAAATTTTCATCACCTCTATCTCGATCGAGATCGAGCACACGGTGGAGATGATGTTGTAGGGAGATCAAAAGTGCACAATGCTCTTCTTGACAAAGATAGATCTAGTTAGGGGCAAATAGGTCACTTAACTAAATCCTACATCTACCTAGCTACCTAATTTGGGAGGAGACAACTTCAACTAGTGGAGGGGAAAGGAAAAAGAGAAAGGAGATGCATTAATGGAGGTGGTGTAGTTAGGTAGGAGTAATGAAGAGAGAGAAAGGTGGATAGAAGAGAGAGAGTAATGGGGGAGAAGTATTGAGGAATAAGAAGAGTGAGAGTGGGAGCATGTGGGGGAGGTAGGGGGAAGGGAAGAGAGGAGGGGGAGGGGAGGGACGGCTGGGGAAAAGGTGGTGGGTTGGTGCGGGTTAGCAGTAGCGTGGGAGCTAAAACGCGCTGCTGCTAAGGAATTAGCAGTAGCGTGCTTTGGGCGACGGCGCTACTGCTAACTAGGACAAAAAAGTGTGCCAATTTGAAATTTAGCAGCAGCGATCTCAGAAAAAGTGCGCTACTACTACTACATACGTAGCAGTAGCGCGGTCCGCGCCACCGCGCTACTTCTAAATGGAGTTAGGTGAACACCGCCGGTCGATATTTGTAGCAGCGCAGTTTACACTGAGCGCGCTACTGCTAAAAACTTATCAGCAGCGATTTTCCCGCACGTGCGCTACTACTAATTCGCAGCAGCGCTCCTTTTTGAGCCGCGCTGCTGCTAAGATTCTGTGTATAGGCTTTTCCCTAGTAGTGCACAGACCCCGCGGTATGGATAGAAGATTTTTTCCTCCACATTCACATGGCCCGTGGAGATGATCTACACGCCATCAAGTACCTCCCCCTAAAACTCAAGGGACCGGCTCTAGCTAAATAGCTTGCCGGCAAACTCCATCGGGAGTTGGGAGAACCTAGCAGACGCATTCCTTGACAACTTCCAGGGCACTTATGTGCGACCATCGGATGCTGATGATCTAAGTCACATAACCCAACATCCCGGAGAGTCAGCCAGGAAATTTTGGACACGGTTCCTAACCAAAAAGAACCAAATTATCGACTGTCCGGATGCCGAAGCCCTAGCGGCCTTTAAGCATAACATCCGTGACGAGTGGCTTGCCCGACATCTCGGCCAGGAAAAGCCAAAGTCCATGCAGCCCTCACAACACTCATGACCCGCTTTGCACGGGCGAGGATAGCTGGTTGGCTCGTAGCAACAATACAACAAGCAATCCTGGCACATTGAAAGCCAAGGATAGCAACGACAAACCACGGCTCAACAAATGCAAGCGCCGCAAAAACGGTGATAGTGCCGAAGACACGTCAGTCAATGCCGGATTCAGTGGCTCCAAGTTCGGTCAGCGGAAGAAGCCATTCAACAAAAACAATTCAGGCCCGTCCAATTTGGACCGCATACTCGACCGTCCATGCCAGATTCATGGTACCCCAGGAACACCAGCCAACCACACCAACAGAGAGTGCTAGGTCTTCAGACAAGCCGGCAGGTCAGATGCCGAAAACAAAGGGAAGGGGTCTCAAAGTGATGATGACGAGGAGCCCCGATCACCGAATACAGGAGGACAGAAGAAATTTCCCCCAGGTGAAAATGGTGAATATGATATGCGCAAGCCACATCCCCAAGTGGAAACGTGCACTAAGGGAAGTCTATAAAATCAACCCAAAGTTTAACCCATGGTCCTCCTGCCCGATCATTTTCGATCATAGGGACCATCCCACTAGTATCCATCATGGCGGTTCGGCCGCACTGGTCCTCGACCCCATCATTGACGGATTCCACCTCACATGAGTCCTTCTGGACGGAGGTAGTAGCCTGAACCTGCTATACCAGGATACAGTGCGCAAAATGGGCATCAACCCCTCAAGGATCAAGCCCACCAAAACCACCTTCGAAGGTGTCATACCAGGGGTAGAGGCCTGTTGCACGGGCTCAATCACACTGGAAGTGGTCTTCGGATCTCCGGACAATCACCGTATCGAAGGTTTAGTCTTCTACATCGTCCCTTTTCGCAGTGACCATCAGGCACTGCTTGGACAAACCGTGTTTGCTCAGTTCAATGCGGTGCCACATTATGCCTACCATAAATTAAAGATGCCCGGTCCGCGCGGCGTCATCACAGTTAATGGCAGTTCCGAACTCCCCCTTACTGCCGAAGAGTCTGCCACCACTTTAACTGCACGAGCAACGGATGGCACCTTCCAGCCGAATCTCGAGTCGACGGCCAAGCTCCCGGACACCACCAAAGGAGTCCGAACTACTGCACGGCAGGATAGCCCCGCCCGTCCGGAGCTTAATTAAAAACACTCCGGAAAAATATAATACAAGCCACATACTGCGGCTTAACCGCTCTGCGGCGCAAAACCATTTCTTGCATTTTCTTTGCAGGTTCACCTTTACGTAGGCCAGGAGGGATGGCGCGGGAACAGTTCGAGCGCGTAAGGGAATCTCTAGATATTCCCCCTATGATCATCCGACTACACCCCGGATCCAAACACAACTTCCTCACGCCTGGTATCAGCAGGTTCCGCAATCATATTTCCTTTTATCACATCATCTGTACCAATACGCATTGACGTATCATTGAAACACAACGTGTGAATTTATGTGATGCTCATCTACTACTATTTCTTAATTGAAACTCTTTTGTTAAAAGGCGGCTGCTTATTGTGATATGCCTTAATATGTAAGGGGCTTCATTGTCAGGACCTCGACTCAATGCCACATCGATCTAGCATGTAACACCTCATATCACTTTGCGGCCTCACGCATGGTATCCCCACGGGTGTCGCCTTACCTTTGCCCGGGACCGTTTGCGCCTTTTGGCACACGTATATGATAGTGTTGCTAGCATCCATATGATAAGGAGCCCGGGCTGACATGGCTAGTCGTAAACCCAAAGTGGCACAAACTTACAGGGATAGGCATCCATGACCCAACATCGAACGTGTCGGTCATCAGCGAGTGAATCCAGGCTGTAGCACTTGGCTAATAGGACTCCGGTGAACCGGGCTGTAGCGGGCTAACAGGACTCCGGTATTCATCGCGTGACATTTCTCCGAAGGGACAGACACAGGAATGAAGAAGGACACATGCCGGCCAGCCTAAGTGTTCCAGAGCAGTAGCAAGCTACCATGGCTCAGTGGAAGCACTAGGAGACATTTCCCGGTAAGAGAGGCTACCAAGGATAAACAACTAGGTTGTCAGATCCCACACATACCAAGCATTTCAGTAACATACACACAATATGCTCGATATGTGCAAATACAACATGGCATCACAACATGAATCTACGACTCAAGTATTTTATTCAATAGGCTCCGAGGAGCGAGATATTACAATCATGGGTCTCATGACCCAACATTCAGAGCATACAAGTCAAAGCACAAGCGGAAGCTCAGCATGTCTGAGTACAAACATCTACAAATGAAAAAGGCTGAGAAGCCTGACTATCTACTAGATCCTGCCGAGGGCACAAGATCGTAGCTGAGGTAACAAGCTAAACGTCGAAGTCCAAGCGGAATTACTAGCGAGACTGAAGTCTCTCTGCAAAAACATAAAATAGGCAAACGTGAGTACAAATGTACCCAGCAAGACTTACATCAGAACTAACTACATATGCATCATTATCAACAAGGGCATGGTGGGGTTTAACTGCAGCAAGCCAGCTTTGACTCGGTGGCTATCCTAAACTACGACTGCAAGTAACTCTTTGAGGTGGCGCACACGAGTCCACATATTCACCATATCAATACACCACTATGGAACCGCTCCCGTCTCCCTACGAGAACGCCATTCATAGCACTCACACTTATCTTGCGCATTTTAGAGTATCCATTTTCACTTGTCTATGAACTATGCAAGGGGTCCAAGTTTCCATATCCGAGGAATCCGGCTATTCGAATAGATAATGATAACCCTGCAGGGGTGTACTTCTTCACACACTCTCTCGCCACTTATCACCCTGTACACGTCATGTACCTCGGCAAACTTCAAGCGGAAGCCGGGCGAGGGAGTCGGCCACGACCTGACTAACCACACAAGTCTCTCATCCAGGTTTATCGCCTATTCGGGTTCCATCCGCAAGCAGATCCGGCCGGGGTGTCGCTCACGGCCCCAAACGATGTGAGCAGGGTTCCCAAGCCCACCATCCGGGTGCCACTTGGTACACCGTGCCACTGTGCCTAGTCTGTCCCAAGCCCACCTATACCGGGTGCCACTTGGTAGACTACTCACACTACCTACAAACACCAGAAACTAGTTGCAACTCCTGGACAGAGATCAGGTTGATTAATAAGTCGAGAGGGGCCGAGTTACCGGAACCTAATGTGTGGTAGTAGCTGTTCATGGATCACAAACATAGAACTCAGTTCCTGAGGACGGCTGCAATGAGACAACCCATCATGTACTCCCACTTGGCCTCTCACCGCTACCTTTACCAAATCGTGTTCACATACTTAGCTCTCAACAGTAGGACATGTTTACACACCTCCGATTCATTCCCAATGAATCATACCTGACTCAACTCTAAGCAATAGCAGGCATGAAAAACAAGCATGAATGAGTAGGCACATCAGGGCTCAAACAACTCCTACTCATGCTAGTGGGTTTCATCTATTTACTGTGGCAATGACAGGTCATGCAGAGGATAAAGGGGTTCAACTACCGCAGCAAGTAACAGTTGTATCGTTGTTGTCCTAATGCAGTAAAAGAGAGCAGGAGCGAGAGAGTGGGATTGTATCAGAATGAACAAAGGGGTTTTGCTTGCCTGGCACTTCTGAAGATAGTATAGTTCTTCATCGGTGTCATCGATCACATCGCCGGTACACGTCTATCGAGAGGGGACAAATACCGGCAACACAGAAGGAAAACACAATCAATGCAATGCACAATATGATGCATGATCATGACAAGGTAATATGCTGTGGTTTGAGCTAATGCAAATAGGAGCAAGTTAAATGAAGTTGGTTTGAATCCAAGATTCAAATTCAAACTCCACATGTAGTTATTTAAATGCCATTCATTTCATTTGTCCTAAACAGTAGCCATAAGTTGTGCTAACATGCATGAAAATGGTACAGATGGATAGATTGGATTTTTCTGATCATTTTTCATATATAAATTATTTCATTCTGAGCTACGGTTGATTTTATATGATTTTTAGAAGTTTTGGTTATTTTCTGGAATTTCCTATATCAGAATAAATCCAGAAAAGGATTTACTGCGTCAGCCTGACGTCGGGGTGACGTTAGCAGGTCAAAGGCGCCGTCCAGGTCAAACCTGACCTGCGGGACCCACTAGTCAGTGACTCGGTCAACTAACTGAGTTAGTTAGTGCTAATCTAACCCTAACTAGGCTGTTAGCAGGGCGGGGCCCACATGTCAGTGTCTAGTTTAGTTAACTAAATTAGTTAGCTCTAATTAATCTCGAGGTAACTAATTAGGGCTTGGGTCCACATGTCAGGGAAGGTCAACCGCGGTCAAACGAGTCAAACCCGCCGACGACTTGACGCCGGCGAGACCAGACACGGCGGAACGGCTCGGGTTTCGCCCACGGGCGACCAAACTCGCGGCGGAGGGCATCTACGTGCTCTTGGGACTCGTGCGCATCTAGTGGTGGCGGTGGTAGGTGCTGGGATGGCCGAGAACGACGACGGCGGCGGGCGAGGCGGCAGCCGGAGCTCGGGTGTTCGCGGGACCGGCGCTGCGGTGCGCAAACGAGCGCGGCGAGACGCTAGGGAGACTCTACGCGCGAAGGTGAGCATGTTGGACGCACGCCCGGGACCAAATGTTCACCGGAGCTGCGTCGGCGACGAGCTCGTGCGGCGGCGTGCTTCGGGCATCAATGGAAAATGCGGCTACGGCGGGCGCTAGGCCGCGGGGTTAGGGGGAAACAACTGCGAAGCTCACAGTGATCACGATGAGGGGCTCGGCTTGCTCGGGGACGGCTTGGCGACGGTGAATCGACGTTGGCGATGACCAGCTCCCGTGGTTGAATACAGTGGCGATGACGATGCTACGGAGCATCCCGGCTGGCTTTGCTTGGTGGAGATGACGAGGGAGACGATGTGGAGCTCGTGGGAACAACAGAGGGGCGAGGGGGGGGGGGTAGCAGTGGCCGTGGTGGTGCAAACGGCGGCGGTAGTGGCGCTCGGTCGCACTTGGGAAAGGAGCTACAGAGCGAGGGAGAGAACAGAGAGTGAGGGGAGAGGCAGAGGGGGGTTGCGGGGCGTCTCCAGACACGTCGGGGGCGCCTCGGTGGCAAGCAGGAGGTGGCCAGGGCGGCATCAGCGCTCGCCACCGAGCTGCTTCGGGGCGAGGGGGAGGAAGGCGACAGGAGGATGGCCTGGTGGGCTGGGCCGGCCACTTGGGCTGCCAGGTGGCTTCACAGGTAAGCTCAGGTGGGATTTCTCTCTCTCTCTCTCTCTCTTTTTCTAATTCTTTCTGTTTTTCTATTTTCTGCAACTGTGTTTGGCTTAATTAAAAATGCCAGAGCATTTCTAAAAATCTTGCAACTGCTCATGACCACTGTTGGGAATATATCCTACAGTAAACATTTCAGTTTGGGATTATTTGAGCATTTAAAATATTAATTAGAAATTAAATGCCCAAATGCAAATATAATATGATTTAATTCAAAAATCCAGAATGGCCTAGAAAAATGTGCACCATTTTTGGGAGAGATTCAAGACCAATTCAAAAATGATGAACTTTTGTGAAGGGCATTTTGGATTCATTGAATTGTTTTCAGTTGAACCTGGTATTTTCAGGGTGGTGCTAGGGTTTGTTGATCCCCATTTCAGGTTTAGCAGAAATTTAAACATGATGCAACACAAGACTAGCTAACCCAGAGCAGACCAGAACTAGGGATGTGACAACTCACCCCCACTAAACAAGAATCTTGTCCCGAGATTCAAGACGTGAGGTAAGAAGACAGAGGGGACACTAACTAACACGAACTTGTCGATCCAATTGCCCTTCCTGAAGATGTTGGTTCATTGCTCCAATTGATCTTAACGTCCTTGCTTTCGGGATCTTCATCCAACACGGTGGCGACAAAAAGGAACTCTATAGGAAACGATCTCCTCGAAGATCGAGCACTCAAGATCAACTCGTGGAATGAGATGTCGAAACATCTCGAGTTGAGACACAAAACACATCGAGAGGGATGGAAGAACAAACAACGAGGTTTGATTTGGTGGGCAACAATTCCACGCTTAGAGATATGGTGGATGGTGTCAAGGTGGCGAGGAAATAGTTGCCATGATTCCATAACGGGGCACCTTGGGGGAGGTGACTCGTTGAGTTATTACCTTAAGTGGCAAAAAGAATTACTTTTGATATCTAGATCATTGAAACTCTTTATACCAGCCTAAGGCAATCACAATCGATTGTTTGGCGGAGTTCAAAGAAATGGCATATCCGTATTCGAATGGGTGATGTGGACTACCTTGTTGAGGACAACGCAAAGGATGATTTTGCTTATCATCGAAAATGGATGGGACCCATGGTAGGACCACTTTTGAAGACGGTCCTAGATAGTAGTTACTGAGGTGCAAGCTGGGAACATAATGCAAATGCTGGGAATGTTCCAACCATCATATCTGCCTGAGATTCAGATCCGATTGGTAATAGGATACTTCAGACTCAACATATCTGAAAAGAAAGTTTGCAACACAATTCGACGAGATGACGTTGCGAGATTCTCGGGAAATGAACTACAATAGTAAGCTCCAAAACATGAGCTGGTTCTGCTACATACATGTGAGCATGTTGTCCAAGACAAGAACGGCCACACAGTAGTCTTACAACAAAACACTACCGAGTTCAGGTTGGGAACCATCATCGAGGATAACGAAGTCCTAACATAAGTCATGACTAGTTGTTATGAAGGAACTCCTTCTCCTTGAACAAATCAATCAGTGGCTTGGTGTGCTAGGGAATACATATGGAGTGGAGGTAATTAATCTACCAAACCATAGAATACATTCGCACATGCATAACTGACTTGGGATGGTACTAGAGGAAACCAAAACAATCTTTCTCGAACCCACGGCGGCAACTTGCACCAAATGCTCATGAATTCAAGGAAGTCACTTCTTCCATCCAAGCATAAGCTTCATGAACGGAACATGATTGCTTACAAAGTTTCCAACACTAACTGGATGTTGAACATGAATCATGGGGGAGACAAAATGCTGCTGATGGGCTCAACAACTACTCATCGGAATTTCCAAATCACTGGACTTCCTCCATCATGTGAACATGGTGATAGCATTGGTCAGACCAAAAGATGTAATGGTGTATGCTCAAGGGATCAACCACGAGTAAGACAACATTACGAACATCGTTGGTACTGATTTGATTCGATGATAGACCATACTCAAATCAAAGTTTGGTTAAGATGATAGGTCTATTAATTGATCACGAGGAACAATCGATGAAGAAATCATCTTCCTACAACAAACACACAACACAGAATATCCCTTTGGAAATGAACTAAGTTAGACAAGCTTTTATCTTCCAACTTTCCAAGTTGTTGTTTAGCTTAACCAACTAGCTCAGGGTATCCGACAAAGATTCTTGGAGAGAGGGTGGTTTACAAAAAACCAACTTGCTCACAAACTCAACATAGCGGTCAGGTGACAACCTGGTAATGCTTCCGAGAAGATATTCGGACATCACGAACCACCGGTATGTTACTAAGCTCGAGAACAATCTTGCTTTTGAGGGCAAGATGATATGATCAAAAGAGTGAGGGGTTGACACAATCCTAACTCATTGATCAAAGAGTGCACCGGAAATAAGGACTAGGTAGCACGATCAATCTTAAGATGATGATTTAATAACCAACACGCTAAGAATGAGAATATTGTCCATTTACTACCAAGCAACGAGTTGCTCGAAGTATTAAATTCGCACATCACAGTACACTTGTCGGCATTCCGGTTACAATAACACGGGTACCAAGGAATGAACAATGATGGCAAGAAGTACTACTGCGTCAAGAATTTATAAGAGGTGGTGCAATTCTCATGACACTCTTGACATAAAGATGGTAACACTCCAAGGTAGAATAGAACAAAAGCTGGATTGGCATTTTGATCTGTGGAATACAACTACTTTAACCCAATCCTAGATGTGGATGAGGTACTGGAGTTTGTTTCTACTAGTCATTCCGGAATAGGATGGCTTGACAGACCACAAGAATACTAGGCATTGGTAACACGGATGCACAACTACTCCTCACTATCAATTGACGGACGGGGGTCAGAAAACAACTAAAGAGGGACAACTGAAAGGAACATATATCTTTCGGAGTTGTGGATGCATAGATTAGTATGTCGAGCGAAGCTCAACATTTCTTCCAGATAACCCATGCGAAAGGGTAGAACTGGCAGATTCACAATATAGAATGGAGAACTCATCAAAAGCACTATGGTTGTGATCTTTTGGTTCAAAAGAACTCCTGCCAAGAATGGTTCATGGTATTTGGAAGAACAATATACCATGGACCTCGAGGACTATCGCAAAGGTTACTAATATCCTAAAGGAACTAGCAAACACTATCAACACGAGGTAAGTAGGGTGAATCTCGGGTTCAAAACCCAGAAGTGGAATACCTACATACTAAGTGGCATCACGGGATGCTTTCGAGAATGTTGGCCAGAATGATCACACTAGGAACAATACATGGCTAGATTACTAGGTGATACTCTAGACATCTAGGGTCATAATAATAGCTCCAACATATACGTCGAGGCAATAGAGTACCTCAACTCACCGTTTAGTGTGATTAACCTGGCCTAAAGAACATCAAAACCAGAGGGAAAGGATTTGAAAATGCATCAGACTATTTAGAAACCTGGAACGACTCGGACAACATAACGGCTGTAAATGCTCGAAAAGATTGGAGACATGCTACAAAAATGGTGGCATAGCCACTTAGAAGCACAATATCAAGGTTTCGAGATCAACAGTTAATATACGGAAGTAGTAGGAACTGAACCAAGGCTTAAGTCCAACAATTCCATAAGTCTACGGATTAGTAACACGTGATCCTGATAGAATAAAGAGAAAGCCTAGTTCCTTAACCCCGTAGGAAAGATAAGATGGCTCATATCAGAAGGGCATGAGGTAAAGGAGTAAAAAGAGCCTTACATTCCCATCCCACAATCAATTCCCCTACATATAACTAAAGCATTTCTAGACTCAACTTCGACCAGTTTGGCTTGGTAATCCTACAGGCAGTCAAGCTCTGATACCAAAGCTGTCAGGACCCCGACTCAATGCCACATCGATCTAGCATGTAACACCTCATATCACTTTGCGGCCTCACGCACGGTATCCCCACGGGTGTCGCCTTACCTTTGCCCGGGACCGTTTGCACCTTTTGGCACACGTATATGATAGTGTTGCTAGCATCCATACGATAAGGAGCCCAGGCTGACATGGCTAGTCGTAAACCCAAAGTGGCACAAACTTACAGGGACAGGCATCCATGACCCAGCATCGAACGTGTCAGTCATCAGCGAGTGAATCCAGGCTGTAGCACTGGGCTAACAGGACTCCGGTGAACCGGGCTGTAGCGGGCTAACAGGACTCCAGTATTCACCGCGTGACATTTCCCCGAAGGGATAGACACAGGAACGAAGAAGGACACATGCCGGCCAGCCTAAGTGTTCTGGAGCAGTAGCAAGCTACCATGGCTCAGTGGAAGCACTAGGAGACATTTCCCGGTAAGAGAGGCTACCAAGGATAAACAACTAGGTTGTCAGATCCCACACATACCAAGCATTTCAATAACATACACACAATATGCTCGATATGTGCAAATACAACATGGCATCACAACATGACTCTACGACTCAAGTATTTTATTCAATAGGCTCCGAGGAGCGAGATATCAAAGTCATGGCTCTCATGACCAAACATTCAGAGCATACAAGTCAAAGCACAAGCGGAAGCTCAACATGTCTGAGTACAGACATCTACAAATGAAAAAGGCTGAGAAGCCTGACTATCTACTAGATCCTGCCGAGGGCACAAGATCGTAGCTGAGGTAACAAGCTAAACGTCGAAGTCCAAGAGGAACTACTAGCGAGACTGAATCTCTCTGCAAAAACATAAAATAGGCAAACGTGAGTACAAATGTACCCAGCAAGACTTACATCAGAACTAACTACATATGCATCATTATCAACAAGGGGATGGTGGGGTTTAACTGCAGCAAGCCAGCTTTGACTCGGTGGCTATCCTAAACTACGACTGCAAGTAACTCTTTGAGGTTGCGCACACGAGTACACATATTCACCATATCAATACACCACTATGGAACCGCTCCCTTCTCCCTACGAGAATGCCATTCATAGCACTCACACTTATCTTGCGCATTTTAGAGTATCCATTTTCACTTGTCTATGAACTATGCAAGGGGTCCAAGTTTCCATATCCGAGGAATCCGGCTATTCAAATAGATAATGATAACCCTGCAGGGGTGTACTTCTTCACACACGCTCTCGCCACTTATCGCCCTGTACACGTCATGTACCTCGGCAACCTTCAAGCGGAAGCCGGGCGAGGGAGTCGGCCACGACCTGACTAACCACACAAGTCTCTCATCCAGGTTTATCGCCTATTCGGGTTCCATCCGCAAGGAGATCCGGCCGGGGTGTCGCTCACGGCCCCAAACGATGTGAGCAGGGTTCCCAAGCCCACCATCGGGGTGCCACTTGGTACAGCGTGCCACTGTGCCTAGTCTGTCCAAAGCCCACCTATACCGGGTGCCACTTGGTAGACTACTAACACTACCTACAAACACCAGAAACTAGTTGCAACTCCTGGACAGAGATCAGGTTGATTAATAAGTGGAGAGGGGCCGAGCTACCGGAACCCCATGTGTGGTAGTAGCTGTTCATGGATCACAAACACAGAACTCAGTTCCTGAGGACGGCTGCTATGAGACAACCCACCATGTACTCCTACATGGCCTCTCACCGCTACCTTTACCAAATCGTCTTCACACACTTAGCTCTCAACAGTAGGACATGTTTACACACCTCCGATTCATTCCCGATGAATCAGACCTGACTCAACTCTAAGCAATAGCAGGCATGACAAACAAGCATGAATGAGTAGGCACATCAGGGCTCAAACAACTCCTACTCATCCTAGTGGGTTTCATCTATTTACTGTGGCAATGACAGGTCATGCAGAGGATAAAGGGGTTCAACTACCGTAGCAAGTACCAGTTGTATCGTTGTTGTCCTAATGCAGTAAAAGAGAGCAGGAGCGAGAGAGTGGGATTGTATCGGAATGAACAAAGGGGTTTTGCTTGTCTGGCACTTCTGAAGATAGTATAGTTCTTCATCGGTGTCATCGATCACATCGCCGGTACACGTCTATCGAGAGGGGACAAATACAGGCAACACAGAAGGAAAACACAATCAATGCAATGCACAATATGATGCATGATCATGACAAGGCAATATGCTGTGGTTTGAGCTAATGCAAATAGCAACAAGTTAAATGAAGTTGGTTTGAATCCAAGATTCAAATTCAAACTCCACATGTAGTTATTTAAATGCCATTCACTTCATTTGTCCTAAACAGTAGATATAAGTTGTTCTAACATGCATGAAAATGGTACAGATGGATAGATTGGATTTTTCTGATCATTTTTCATATATAAATTATTTCATTCTGAGCTACGGTTGATTTTATATGATTTTTAGAGTTTTGGTTATTTTCTGGAATTTCCTATATCATAATAAATCCAGAAAAGGATTTACTGCGTCAGCCAGACGTCGGGGTGACGTCAGCAGGTCAAAGGCGCTGTCCAGGTCAAACCTGACCTGGGGGACCCACTGGTCAGTGACTCGGTCAACTAACTGAGTTAGTTAGTGCTAATCTAACCCTAACCAGGCTGTTAGCAGGGCGGGGCCCACATGTCAGTGTCTACTTTAGTTAACTAAATTAGTTAGCTCTAATTAATCTCGAGGTAACTAATTAGGGCTTGGGTCCACATGTCAGGGAAGGTCAACCGCGGTCAAACGAGTCAAATCCGCCGGCGACTTGACGCCGGCGAGACCAGACACGGCGGAACGGCTCGGGTTTCGCCCACGGGCGACCAAACTCGCGGCGGAGGGCATCTACGTGCTCCTGGGACTCGCGCGCATCTAGTGGTGGCGGTGGTAGGTGCTGGGATGGCCGAGAACGACGACGGCAGCGAGCGAGGCGACAGCCGGAGCTCGGGTGTTCGCGGGACCGGCGCTGCGGTGCGCAAACGAGCGCGGCGAGACGCTAGGGAGACTTTACGCGCGAAGGTGAGCATGTTGGACGCACGCTCGGGACCAAATGGTCACCGGAGCTGCGTCGGCGACGAGCTCGTGCGGCGGCGTGCTTCGGGCATCAATGGAAATTGCGGCTACGGCGGGCGCTAGGCCGCGGGGTTAGGGGGAAACAATGGTGAAGCTCACAGTGATCACGATGAGGGGCTCGGCTTGCTCGGGGACGGCTTGGCGACGGCAAATCGACGTCGGCGATGACCAGCTCCCATGGTTGACTACGGTGGCGATGATGACGCTACGGAGCATCCCGGCTGGCTTTGCTCGGTGGAGATGACGAGGGAGACAACGCGGAGCTCGTGGGCACAACAGAGGGGCGAGGGGGGGTAGCTGTGGCCGTGGTGGTGCAAACGGCGGCGGCAGTGGCGCTCGGTCGCACTTGGGAAAGGAGCTACAGAGCGAGGGAGAGAACAGAGAGTGAGGGGAGAGGCAGAGGGGGGTTGCGGGGCGACTCCAGACGCGTCGGGGGCGCCTCGGTGGCAAGCAGGAGGTGGCCAGGGCGGCGTCGGCGCTCGCCACCGAGCTGCTTCGGGGCGAGGGGGAGGAAGGCGACAGGAGGATGGCCTGGTGGGCTGGGCCGGCCACTTGGGCCGCCAGGTGGCTTCACAGGTAAGCTCAGGTGTGTTTTCTCTCTCTCTCTTTTTCTAATTCTTTCTGTTTTTCTATTTTCTGCAATTGTGTTTGGCTTAATTAAAAATGCCAGAGCATTTCTAAAAATCTTGCAACTGCTCATGACCACTGTTGGGAATATATCCTACAGTAAACATTTCAGTTTGGGATTATTTGAGCATTTAAAATATTAATTAGAAATTAAATGCCCAAATGCAAATATAATATGATTTAATTCAAAAATCCAGAATGGCCTAGAAAAATGTGCACCATTTTTGGGAGAGGTTCTAGACCAATTCAAAAATGATGAACTTTTGTGAAGGGCATTTTGGATTCATTGAAATGTTTTCAATTGAACCTGGTATTTTCAGGGTGGTACTAGGGTTTGTTGATCCCCATTTCAGGTTTAGGAGAAATTTAAACATGATGCAACACAAGACTGGCTAACCCAGAGCAGACCAGAACTAGGGATGTGACATTCATCACGCCCATACTACGGCAAAAAAGTCCAAACACCTTCACGGTAGTTCGGTATCCCGAACTTATAGCATTATATGCATCAGCTCCGAATCATGGCTTGGGTCAATAGGTGTGTTTGCCCGGCTCCTATGTTTTGGTACCTTACATTCCGCTATATCGGCTAAGGTAGCTGTCGGTGTCAAAACCGGCGGATCTCGGGTAGGGGGTCCCGAACTGTGCGTCTAGGCGGATGGTAATAGGAGACAAGGGACACAATGTTTTTACCCAGGTTCGGGCCCTCTTGATGGAGGTAAAACCCTACTCCTGCTTGATTGATATTGATGATATGGGTAGTACAAGAGTGGATCTACCACAAGATCAAGGAGGCTAAACCCTAGAAGCTAGCCTATGGTATGATTGTTGTAATGGTTGTTGTGTCCTACGGACTAAAGCCTTCCGGTTTATATAGACACCGGAGAGGGCTAGGGTTACACAGAGTCGGTTACAATGGTAGGAGATCTGCATATCCGTATCGCCAAGCTTGCCTTCCACGCCAAGGAAAGTCCCATCCAGACACGGGACGGAGTCTTCAATCTTGTATCTTCGTAGTCTTGGAGTCCGGCGGACGATGATAGTCCGGCTGTCCGGACACCCCCTAGTCCAGGACTCCCTTAGTAGCCCCCGAACCAGGCTTCAATGACGATAAGTCCAGCGCGTATATAGTCTTCGGTGTTGCAAGGCGGGTTCTCCTCCAAATTCCGTGTGTTTGCCGAACAGTGTCCGGCTTCCTTATCAATGTTGCGCTTCTTGGCTTCCACGCCCAATAATGGCCATCTTCCACGCATCGCATGAATGTGAAAAGCCAGGGTATCTTTTATGTTTTACCCCCTGGCTGTGCAAATAATGTGCCTATAAGAGAGGCAAGAATCCAAATCGAAATCACACCATCTTCCTTCTGCGAGTACTCATCGGAGCGCCTCTGACCAAAAAATCCATTCCATCATGGACCGTCGACGCGGCTCCTCCTCTCGCGCTCCCAGCTCACTGCCAGGAGACTGGCGGAGATGTTCTGTCCCGCACAATGAGCTGGTGACGCTCCAAGCAAAGGGATATCTCCCTCCGGCCTTCATGGTCCCGGTTCGAGCCGGGTTGGCCACCTACCAAGGTGGGAAGCAAGCGGAGGCTACCCCAAGTTCCAACAAAGGGGAGCGGGTATGCTTCGTCCTCTATCTGATAAGGGGACTCGGATTTCCTATACATTAGTTCCTCCACGGGCTCCTGGAGTTCTACGGACTCCAGCTCCATCACCTTACGCCCGCCTCTATCCTGCATATCGCGGGTTATGTAGCTCTTTGCGAGCTATTTCTGGGCATCGAGCCCCATTTTGCACTGTGGAAGAGGGTGTTCTGCCTCGTACCCCGCTCTCACGAGGGGTCCATATATCAAGTGGGCGGTGCCGAAATATGGCGCATTGCCGGGACAGGATATCCATCCAGAACCCCTAAGAAGGCGTCCGAAGACTGGCCTTCGGAATGGTTTTACATAGAAGACGCTCTGCTGCCGGACCCTGTTCGGATCGGCCTCCCGGAGTTCAGTAATGCTCCTCTGAAGAAACACCTTAGTTGGCGCCCGCGGAGCCCCCAACTGGAGGAAGACAAGAGCGTCCATTATTTGATGGGCCGGATAAGATTACTGGCCCATTCCGGGTTGACCATGATTGGAGTCATGGCAACATGCATTACGCGGGGGTGCAGCCACTACAATACAGGGGCCACCCCATGTGGGATTTCAACGGGGAAAACGATGCCACCCGTCATGGCCGCAAAGGACCGGATTCGGCCGAGGATCTGGTGAAGATCCTGTCCGGCCTGTACAAGGGGGAGAAGGAGGACTTTCTCCAGACGAACCCGTTGAATGGGTTCTGCATGAATAACCCTCGGCGTTGGGTAAGCGAACACTTTAAGGGCCCGACCCATGCTTTCAAAGTTTAAGCTTCTTATATTATGTCTTCGACGCAGGAACTGCATCGGATTGTGGAGGACATGATAAGTCCAGCTCCGCAACCCGAGGACCCAGAGAGATTCCAGGATCCGGCCTCCGAAGAGGATCCGGACATAAAGGTGGAGCTAATCAACGGCGTGTTCCACCAGCTCAGCATGGATAATGCTTTAGTCGCCATTACGGCTGACTACCCCGGACTGTATCCGGCTTCCCAGGTGATTGCGACGAAAGTTCCGACACCATTATCTCTTCCTTGCTCATTTCTGACCTTCGCATACGATGGTGTTTTGCAGGAAGCGCCTTCAAGGCGGGAAGCCGAGCCCATGGCGGCTGACCAACAAAGGCCAGTCCGGACCAGTAGGCAGAAGAGGAGCGCGGCGCGGACTGAAATGTCGCCGCAAAGCTATAGCTCGCAGTTAATTATTTGGAGCAACGTTCCTAGGAAGCGTTTGAGTGCTCATGACTTTTCTAGGAGAAAAAGCGCCCGCCAGACTGCGGGTGTAGAGGTTGCCAATCTAACCTCTACCAGCCAGGCTCCAGCACCTGGTCTGGAGGGGGAGGCGAGCGCAATGCGAGAGCCGGACACTCCTCCAACGGAGGATGCCGACAGACTGTCCGCCACCAAGTCAAAGGTGGAGAGCGCCATGAACCACAGCAGCCGCCGGACAGTATTTCGTGACGCGTGCTTCTCCCCTGAGGCGTTGAATGCCTTTAACGCGGGGGGACGCGCACCTCCGTGCTGCTCAAGATGGTTTTACCAGAGCCACGGAGCAGTATGTAAAAGACATACGGGTAAGAGAATTTAATAGGTGTATATGCCAGTAGCCCCCGAGACTTAAAGTAGTTATATTAACCGATTTAAGGATCATTTGAAACGCAGGATCTTATGGAGAAGAATGCCCAACTGTCTCAGGAGCTGCAAGAGTGCAAGGCCCAACTCGAGGCCGCACTTGCTGCCGCACGAGGAAACACAGAGACCCCTCCTGGTAACACATTATTTTAAAAAGATAAGTGGTGTGCGGCGTGCGCGCAAGTCTAATAATGACGTTGCAAGTGCTGCCGGACAAGATCCGGATAGGCAAGAACTACTACGCCAGCTGAAGGCCGGCGAGAGGGTGCTGAATAGGGTGCAGCAGGAAAGGAACAAGCTCCAAGATGCCCACGCCCAGCTCGGAGAAGAGCTGAAAGGTGGTCGGGCCAAGCTGTCTGGCTCCGTTAAGGAGACTGAGCGGCTTTGTCGCGGCATCTATAGTAAGTGCTTGAGCGGACTCCTTTGAAAAGAAGAGTTCGGCGAGGAAGTCAATTGACAAAATATGTCTTGTAGGTATACTCAAAGGTCGCCCTGCGGAGGAGATGCCCATATCAACGGGTGATCAACTTCCCGAGCTATTGCAGCTGCTCGAACGAGTTCGGCACGCAATGAGTGGCGTCGTCCAGGCTTTATGGCCAGCCCTCTCCCTACCCGAGGGCCTTGGGGAGCTTGCGGAGAAGCTTCAGGGAGTGCGGCAACGCTTCCGTTTATGGAAGATTTCGGCCTGCCGCCAAGGTGCCAGGGAGGCTTGGGCCATGGTGAAGACGCGGTACAAGAAGGCGGATCCCAACCACATGGCCGAGGTCAGACCTGTGGGGCCCGATGGGAAGGAGATCCCTGTGAGTTTACTATACGGCCAAGTAGAGTTGGCCACTAAATTTTCCCAATGGGACTGTAAATTAGACAGCCTGTTAGACGGGATTGAGGAGGAATACAGTCAATAGATTTGACAATGTATTTGAAAATTACATGTGAAATGCCTTCTAGCCGGATTGTAGATCGTTTGTCTTTGCCGACCTTTTCTCTTCAACCTCGGGACCCTAGAGTCCGGAGTGTGTCCGAATACCTTCTCGGTTAAGAAACAACCGGGGTATGCATGGAGACCAGGCGTAGGGGTCATGAGTGCTTTATTAGACAAGTGCCCAACTAGTTATGTTATATTACATGGTTAGTAAGAAACATCTTCCAGGGAGAATAGTTCCATTAAGGGTTCCTTTCCCTGGGAGGCATGCCCTAAAGTGCATGTCCGGACTGCGAAAAGTGCAGAAAAACATCTGGGGGCAGATAAATAAGTAGGTAAAAAAAGACCATCTTTCAAATCACCGACTGAATATTCCCTTAAGAACGCTAGCTTTCGGCTTCACCCAGTCTGAGGTACACATCCGGCTGACCTGGCAGTAACAATCGCAGAGGTGCTCCCTTTACCTCCTAGCCGAACAATCGGGAACGTAGGGGTAAGCACAGGAGCCAGGCAACCCAGCTTGGCCAAAACTTAAGTCATATCGATGCATATAATGGTGAATAAAAGGTACATGTGGAAGCTTGACACATGTGCTGGGTATGAAGCCCTTATAATTAAGCTTCTGGTAAAGAAGCCCCCAGGTATAATGAGTGCGGATGGCACAGCAAGTGTGTGCGAACAATGCGCAAGTAGGCCCTTAAGGGCTTTTTAGGGAAGGGTTGAGGGAAGAAAGGGAAACAAAAGATAGCTGAAGTGTAAAAGTTTGGACGGGGGAAGGGGACGAACTCTTAGTCCGACGCTAGGCATAGAATCTTCGGAGGCGGGCTGCGTTCCATGGGTTCGGCTCCAGTCGGTTGTCTGACGCATTTCGTAGACGGTATGCTCCGCCGGTCAGGACTTGATCGATAATGAAAGGGCCCTCCCATTTGGGCTTGAGTTTGTCCTTTTTCTTGTCCGGCAGGCGTAGAACTAGTTCGCCAATGTTGTAAGTCTTGGCCCATACTTCTCTGCTTTGATATCTTCGAGCCTGCTGCTGATAGAATGCAGAACGAGCCTTGGCGACGTCGCGTTCTTCCTCCAATGCGTCCAAGCTGTCCTGCCGATCCAGCTCGGCTTCTCTTTTTTCATACATGCGCACCCGAGGTGAGTCATGAATGATGTCGCAGGGCAGAACTGCCTCTGTGCCGTATACCATAAAAAATGGTGTGAATCCGGTAGTACGGTTGGGCGTTGTCCGCAGCCCCCAGAGTACGGAGTCAAGCTCCTCTACCCAGTGCGTGTCAGATTTCGTAAGTGACCGCACTAGTCTGGGTTTGATGCCGCTCATTATTAGACCATTAGCTCGTTCCACTTGACCGTTGGTTTGAGGGTGATAGACTGAAGCGTAATCGAGCTTAATGCCCATATTTTTGCACCATGACTTAACCTCGTCGGCCGTGAAGTTCATGCCGTTATCGGTGATGATGCTGTGGGGGACACCATAACGGTGTACTACCCCGGATATAAAGTCTATCACTGGTGTATCTCCGAAGAGGAAGGGCGAAACCTCCTGGCTGAAATTCATGCCGGACTAGGCGGACACCACGCAGCAGCTCAGGCCCTTGTAGGAAAGGCATTCCGTACAGGATTTTATTGGCCGACGGCCCGGGCAGATGCTCAGGACTTAGTCCAAAGATGCGTCAGTTGTCAGCTCTTTGCTAATCAGAGCCATATGCCACCCACCGCCCTTAGAACTATACCCATTACCTGGCCGTTTGCAGTCTGGGGGCTTGACATGGTTGGACCCCTTAAAGGGGGAACCCACAAGCAAAGGTACCTATTGGTCATGGTGGACAAATTCACCAAATGGATAGAGGCCAAACCAGTCAAAACGGCAGAGTCCCAAAACTAGGATAAAGAATGCTCAAGTTTATCCCGAACACCCCCGTACTCACTACGTGGGGGCGGAAGCCTACGACTGACTGACTCTCAGGATTAGTATATAAAACGACCACACAGGAGGAAAAACTTTCATACGACAAGAAATAAATAATGACCTTGTTCAAATATTACAAAGGAGAAACATGATCGTATTCATGAAAATATAATGTCCTTGGTGCATTACTCCGCCACAAGGTGGGCCCTTTCAAGACACCTTCATAATACAGTTCGGGCTTGCAGTGCTCTTTCCCCTCCGACGGTCCCTCTGTCATTAGCTTTTCTGCATCCATCTTCCCCTAATGCACCTTTGCGCGGGCGAAGGCCATTCGCGCACCTTCTATGCAGACCGACCGCTTGATGAGTTCGAGTCGAGGGCAGGCACTCACAACCGTTTCATGAGCCCAAAGTAACTGCTTGGAATCGGCTCGGCAGGCCACGACCAGATAATCAAATCCTTCATGGCTAGCTCGGCCGCCTTATGCAGTTCGACCAGCTGCTTCAGCTGATCGGAAAATGGCACCGGATAATTCGGCGCCAGATACTGCATCCAGAAGAGTTTATCGGCAGTATTTCTCTCTTTTGCTTGGTAGAATTGGGAGGCATCAGATATGCTGCGTGGCAGCTCGGCAAATACCCCTAGAGAAATCAGAATTTAAACTCTCAACTTGATTTTCTCCTTTCAAATAATCGCTTTGTATAGAAAAAGCCTTACCAGCCGCAATCTTCCCCGCCTCCTGGATTTCCTTCAGGGCACCTTGGGCCTCCCCCCGAGCATCACTTGCGGCTTGGTGCGCCTGGGAGAGTTCAGATTCTTTCCTTGCTAAACTCTTCTCCAAGGTCTCGCATTTCTGCACGGCCCCTTGAAGCTCTTGCTTAGCCTCAATAACTCTAGCCTCGTGTTTCTCACGAAGAGCCTGCTCTGCGGCTGCCTTCTTCTCGGCTTCGGCCACAGCCTTCTTGAGAGCCTCAATTTCAGCCGTCGCTCCAATAGCACATTACAAAAATATTTTCATCATGCAGGCTTATTCATTTGTTCTACATAAACAAGGTTTCTACATACCTTGATTATCCTCCAGGTGTCTCTTCACTTGCCCAATTTCTCCTTCGGCCCACTCCAGACTATGCCTCAGTCCGGATACTTCCGCAGCATGAGAGGCGGCAGTCGCTAGAGATGCCTACTGATTAAAAAGAGTGATAGATGTCATCAAGTGAGTCTCCTGCGAGCATGAATGTGATCCTCTGTTCGGTTCTTTCTTTAACCGAATAGTGTATCAGGGGCTGCTATCTATACTATGACACTCTCCCCAAAACTCATAAAACATACCTCAAAGCCTCTTATGAGGCTGATACAGGATTCATTCAGTCCACTCTCAGCGGACTGAATCTACTCAATCACCGCACCCATGAGGGCATGGTGTTCATCCACGATGGAGCCACCCTTCAGCGCCGCCAATAAAGTATCCAACACCTCTGGTTGGACAGAGGCAGCCGGTGGAGCAGGCATACCTCCTCCAGTTGACGGAGGCCGTCTGTCTGACTCTGGGACCTTATGGGTCTCTAGAGTCATGTCCGACTGGGGGCCAGATTCAAGATGACCCCCGCCGTCGACGCCCACGGGAGCTTTCTCTCCCGTGTGTCCGGCCCCTGAAGTATGGCCTCTTGGCGCCGCCTTTGAGACCTTTTCCCCTCCTCTATAGCCTGGGTCCTTTTGGGACGAAACCTCGGTTTTATTCATATGTTTGGAGGAGGAGGCCTTCGGGGGTGTTCCGCTCTCCATCGCATCCGAACCCAGCAAATCTTCTGATGAGGATTGTTCGGCGCGGGGCTTCACCGGACTGAAAAAAGCACGGCTCAGATTAGAATGTCATGCCATGGTGAGTCTGGACGCATGAGTGTGTTCAGATTTTATACTCAGGAGTTCACCAGGGGCTTGGCCCTGGGATCCCACTCCGGGCTGCTATCGGTGGCGCCTGTGGACTCCTCTTGTAGAGGAATTTTCCCCCTCTCAGGTGACTCGGCCTCCTAGGATGTGGAGGCCGTCCTTTTCTTTCTTCCCCCGTGGGGGATTCGTGCCCTTCCTCCTCCTCATCCTCTTTGGAGGAAGAATGGGCATTGGAATCTTCGGATCTTGCATCTGAAGCGCCACGACGAAGGAGGCCGCCTCTAGTCTTCTTGTCCTCCTTTCCTGCCTTCTTCTTCGGTGCCTTGTAAGGCACCAGGACCAGCATCTTCGTCAGAAGTGGGCCGGCCGGTTCTTCCGGCAGCGGGGCCGGATAGTAGACCCGCCCCGCCTTCTTCGCCTAGCCCTAGGAAATTTGGGGTAAACACTTCAGGCATTTTCTTAAAGAATATGCGAATGAAACATATGAACTGTCAACGAACGATCACTTACCGAACTTGCCGGGCGGGACAGTTGGTACCCGCGGTCCTCGACGGAGTCCGGCCAGGATTTGCCAGACTTGAAAAGCACCTTCTAGATGTCCTTATGCGAAGAGCCAAAGAGCTCTGACAAGGTCTGGTGCTTGGCCGGGTCGAACTCCCATAGATTGCAAGCCCGGTGTAGACAAGGTAGAATCCGGCGAAATAACATCACCTGGACTACATTGACAAGCTTGATGTTGTTTTCTTCCATGTCTTGGACGCGCGTCTGGAGCTCCGATAGCTCGTCAGACGAAGCCCAGTTCAGGCCCTTCTTGGGCCAGGACATAAGCCGCAGGGGGCGCCGGATCTGAACTATGGGGCAATGGCCCATTCCTTGCCACAGGCTCGGTGATGTAGAACCACTGCTGCTGCCACTCCTTGACGGAATCATTGAAAGCACCTGTTGGCCATGTAACGTCGGGCATCTTGCTCACCATGGCACCTCCGCATTTGGCATGCTAGCCGCTCACGACCCTGGGCTTCACATTAAAAACCTTCAGCCATAAGCCAAAGGGCGGCGGGATGCGGAGAAAGGCTTAGCACACGATGATGAATGTCGAGATATTGAGGAAAGAATTGGGAGATAGATCATGAAAATCAATCCCATAATAGTACATGATGCTGCGAACAAATGGGTGGAGGGGAAACCCTAGCCCGCGGACAAAATGAGGGAGAAATACCACCCTCTCATGGGGTTCCGGGGTGGGTACGATTTGTCCCACCGTTGGAAGATGGTGGCTGAGTCTCTTGGCCAAATACCCTGCCCCCCGAAGCTTTTTAATATCCTTCTCCCGGATGGTAGAGGCCATCCACTTGCCTCCTGCTCCAGATCCGAACATTTTTGGGAAACCTTTTTGATGGAGAAGGCGGACGCTTGAGCGCTAGGGCTTGAGCGAGAAGGGATGGATGCGCAGAGGAAGAAGGCGTGGGTGAAAGAGGGAGTTCTTATCCTCTTATAAAGGAAGCAGAGATCCTGCGCCTCCCCACATGCCCGTTAAAATCGCTTATTCCCCAAGCGCCACGATTTATGGCACAGTTGGGTTACCCATGCCCGTATTGATGAAAATCCTATGATGGGGGGTGAGGGAGTCCTGGACTAGGGGGTGTCCGGACAGCCGGACTATCATCGTCCGCCGGACTCCAAGACTACGAAGATACAAGATTGAAGACTCCGTCCCATGTCCGGATGGGACTTTCCTTGGTGTGGACACTAGTAGGGAAAAGCCTAGCAGCAGCGCGGGTTTGGGCCCTCTCAGTAGCGCGGGTACCAGCGCTACTAATAAGGCGCTACAACTAACGTATAGCAGTAGCGCGTGTTGACACACGCTACTGCTACACATGAATAGCTGCAGCGCTGTTTAGAAAAGGACGCTACTGGTATTATCTGCAGCGCCGTTTTGGTGTAAGCGCTACTGGTAAGTCGGCGCTACTGCTAAATCCCCCCCTCGCTACTACTAGTTTTATTAGTTTTTTCCCTGCAGATTTGTTTTTTATTTGTTTTGCATTTGAATAGGCTTTATACAATAATCTTTAGCATATCATCCACATACAAATGTAATCATAGCATATACATACAATTAGTCTCATCAAATCATGTCATCATCATAATCATCATCCAACACAAAGTGGTCTCTCGTCATCAATCTCGATTACTTGCAAATACATCATCATCCATCTAAACAATGATATACATGAGAATAGCTATCACTTTGAGTACATGGGTTCGTATCCCTCTCTCGCATTAGCGTGAACCTAAACTAAGTACTGCGTGTCGCTCAGAAACCGAAAACCGGTACACCTGGGCCTGACACTCCGGCCACTTGTCGTATATATACTCCTGGTGTAGCACTTCTTCGCCATTTATGATCTGTGCACCTGCATCGTCACATGAGTCGATGATATGCAACATATATAGTTGAGCAACACAAAGAGACAGACTTGGCAAAAATAGAAACAACATATCATAAGCATAAATAAAAAAGTTCATCGTACCCAAATGACCTAACTAGAGTGATTTTCGCTAGTCAAGGAGGACGGTTTAATTACATCACAAATAAAGTTTCACCGTGCATAACTCAAAGTTTTGTCATAAAAGAAACTATGGACTAAACGAACACATTGTCATATATCGACAATCACTCCATCATGTCGTGCCATCCATCCAAGTCAGGGAGATAGTCATCGAGCTTTGTGAAAGGCTTCATGTCGAGACGCTGAGAGGCTATCCATGTTCGGACGTCTTCCCGCGACATTTGTCCTTTTTCATGGAACATCCCTGTTTTTCCGACGACCTCATTCATGATGATTTGGGCAAGTTATCGATGGATGTTATAGAACTCAGCTCGAAGTCGATGATCCTCGATATCTCCTATGTCCTTTGCCCATTGCAGAATATGGGCATCGCTAGATCTAGGTGCCATGTGAAGGTTCTGGTGATCACGTCATTACTCCAGCATGTGGTGTAGGACATAGAATCCATCATTAAGAGAATCGTTCGGTTGCTGGATGCAGCAGAAGTCGGTCTTATGGTTGAAGGCGTGCCTGCCGCCCCTTTTCTTCTTGTCCCTAACATCTCCACCCCTTGCTTGGTAGTAAAACATAGCACTGTTGAGAACATCTTTGATGTGGGTGTAATCCTTTTTGTGAATGTTCTTCGATGAGTCCAAGTAAAGAGCGTGGGAGAATCGGGGGTAGAGGATGATGAGGACGGCGCGCCTGCCGCTGCGCAAAATAAGTACACCTCAAATTAATTAGCCTCCACCGTGCAAATGAATTATTGAAATCGAAGGAAGGATAGCAGCGCGGATGACTTACACGGGATGATAAGGCACGAGAATCGCCGCCTTGTCCTTATTGGCGAGCATGAAACTGACGATGTAATCCCTCGCGTATTCACGATGATGTGCACAGACTCCCAAGTAGGCCTCGTGCATGTAGTACGGGTCAGCGACACAGATATGAGCTATCTGCTCAACCCCAATGATGTAGCTCTTGTGCAAGGCATAAAGGCGGACAAAAGTAAAATCCAGCTTCTTCACGTGAAACATGTCGAATATGTAATCGAATCGGAGGAAGAACTTATCCGCGGGGAAGCCCTTGACGTACGACATTTGCTGTGGAACATTAACCACGTAGAGTGGGTATCCTGGATCTTTCGAGGCGATGAGGCCTTTCTCTACCCGCAGCACATTGTCATGAAGTCTCCTTAGATCGCCGAATCTGGCCCGTAGCGCTGTTTCAGGTAGGATTGGTTTACCGGGGATATGCCATTTATCCGCATCGGGGATATCTACACGGTCCCGAAGCCGAGGCTGCTGAGGCGGCTGGATCATAGAATCAGCTTTTTTGCCTTTCCTCGCTCTCTTCCTAGGCTTCTTTACCACCAGATGGTCGTCAATAACACGTTGAGACGGTAATTAAGGCACCGACTCATGATGCTCAAACCCTGAGGAGGCGCCAGTATAGACATACTGTTCAGCGCCATCGTCATCCTCATCCTCATCCATGGCGACGTCATCAGCCTCTAATGGAGCCACTGCTTACCCCGTCCGCTATCACCCAACCCGACACCCGACGCTAATTGGGTAGGTGGGGTGTTGATGTTCATACCTTGCTTAGGCTGCGTGCTCGTGAGTGTGCTCCCGGCCGCCTCCAGACGAAGCAGACTCTTTGGCCACAACAGGACCCACCCATTGCAACAGTCACCAAGCCGCCGCGGGGTCTCGTCGTCATCCCCCGCTAGTATTAGAGGAGGCAAATTCTCGTGGCCCGGTTTGACACTGGCCACGGAAACCTTGAAGACGTTCGGGGGGATCGACCGGCTGTGGAACAATGGTTCCTTCGGCTCCATTATCGTCCCCTTCTCCACATCCACCTTCTGTTCGCCGATGGTGTACAATATGGTGCACGGGGTTTCGTCGGCCTGCAAATAAAAGTCTGCGACGTGAGACATCCGAAAGGCAACGAAAACGGGAGATTATACATTTATATTGAAGGGGGCCGGTGTGGAAGATACCGTGAGGGCGTCGAGCTCAGCCAAAGAGGAGGCACCACCGAGCACGTCCGGTGCGGGAGCCGGTGCGGGAGCAGGTGCGGGAGCCGATGCGGGAGTCGGTGCGAAAGTCCTCTGCATTTTTTTTGGATTTTCCCTTGTCCAAGTGTGAACGCCCGTCACCAAGGAAGTAGATATATCTGCAATCGCCTGTTTTGCGGCAGCTATCGCTGTTGCGACTGTCTGAGATGATTTCTTCTCAACCGCAATCTCAACCTTCTTGTCAATGCTTTCTTCAGTTAACCTCTGTCTTTCCTTTCTCTCCTCCGTGGTCTCACGGTAGTACTTCTTCCACGTGGCGCCGTCTCCGACACCATGCACACGTCCATACGACGGTCGAGTATCCACCGGTTGTCGTTTCAATATGTTCAACGCCCGGTTGAATGGAGTGTCCCACTTGGGCCTCGCCAATGCCTCAGACGGCGAGTCGCTTTCGGCCGCAATCCGGCGTTGCTCTCTCTGCAAAAGGCACAAGGATCGTTTACAAATATGACTAACGTGTGCAGTCGAATTGATCAGAAACTAAAATTACCAGTAGTCTCATGAACTCCGTAATGACCGGTGTTGTCTCATAAACCTTCTTCAGTGGGTCCCAACGGTGGCGGGCCCTCAGGACGTCACGCTCCTACGGGACGGTGAAATCTGCCAAGGGGTCTGGGATGCCCAGACTCGCGGCTTCCGCGTCCTCCTTGGCCCATTTGGACCTCTTTCCGCCGTAACCACGGCTTCCGAGGTGGTGGGTCAAAATGTTCCTCTTTTGAAGCCCCTTCATGTACTTAGACTTTTCTTTGGCAGCTTCAGCCTCGCAAGCCTCCTTGAATATTTGAAACTACTCTTCCGTTATTGTCGGACTTTCCTTTACAATCTCGGAGTAGGGTTCCCCGTCGTTGATCTTTGCTTTCACTCGATTTTTCCAGGCGGC
This sequence comes from Triticum aestivum, assembly GCF_018294505.1. Lineage (NCBI taxonomy): Eukaryota > Viridiplantae > Streptophyta > Magnoliopsida > Poales > Poaceae > Triticum > Triticum aestivum. The sequence continues at coordinate 244,706,577 of NC_057801.1, forward strand.
CAACGTGTTGCTAAACTTGGTCATGGCGTGTTTGTTTATCTTCTCCATTGCCGGGTCATTGTCTGGATCTTCATAATCCTTCTCATTCCGGCCCGGGAACAAGAATATATGGTGAAACTTCTTTAGGAGGGAGCTCCTCATATTTTCTATCTTCTTTAGATTCTCATCCTTGATGGTGGCGGTTGTCCGTATGATGCAGCCTATTTGATTGCCGTAGCACGCGCGCGCTTCCTCGGGCGCCTTTGGCTCAAAATTGCCGTTGTCCACCTCCGTGACCACCAGTCTAGTAGTCCTGAGTTTGTTAGGAACCCGTTGCCTCTTCGCTTTCGGTGCTACACCGGATCCGCTCCCCGAGGCAGCACCGGTCTAAGCGCCGGTCTCGATGCCGGTCTGAATCTCAGCGCCGGTGTCAGTCTCAGCACCGGTCTGCGTATCGGTCTCAGCACCGGTCTGCCTGTCGGTCTCAGTCCCCGATGCCGGGCCCAGCAACAACATCTGTTGATCATCGGTAAAGCTAAAAAATTCGTCTGCCGCCCGGTAGACGTCGTCGCAATCACCAGAACCCTGTCCTTCATCGTTGCTAGCCATGTTTCCTATGATTAAATCTAGTCAATTAATTCTAGACCTAATAAAATGAATAATGACATAAAAAAGGACTATTGTTTTGCAGGAATGTTGACTCCTTCTTGGTGCGGCAAATCCCGGGCACTCGATATGTCCTAGTTTGTAGGACAAGTCATGCCGAAATTCACGGGAAATTTCGGCATGACCTTTGCTAAAAAGTGGACATTTCGAGAACCTGAAATTTGCCGGAACAGAAATGAATCAACATTCCGGCAAAACATAGGCCACTCAGCATCATTCCCTGGAAACAACAAAGCCACCACTTGGGCACAATCGAACAACTTCAATGAAAAGATATAACATGACCACTTCAATGAAAAACAAAATTTGCCTAAATTCTTTTCCTTGAAAATAGTGGTCTTTTGAAAAATCAAAAACCTTTGCCAATCTACTTAACCTAGCTTCTTAATCCAACGAACCTAATTAACCTACCTATTTAACCTAGTTAGTTAATCTAGTTTACCTAGATAATTAACCCTAATTAAACTAGTTAACGCAGCTAGTTCTCTGTCAAAGCCTAAAATAAATTTTTGCACTAATTAACATGGATAATTAACCTAATTAAACTAGTTAACCTGACTAGTTCTCTGTCAAAGCCCTAACTAAGTTTTTGCACTAACCTAGATAATTAACCTAATTAAACTAGTTAACCTAACTACTTCTCTGTCAATGCCCTAACTAAATTTTTTCCCTAACCTAGATAATTAACCTAATTAAAAACTAGCTAACCTATGCATGAGAGAGAGAGGAGGGGTGGGGTCTTACAGATGATGGCTCCGGTGGTGGCGACGGAGGCAGTGTGGTGGCGAGGGAGGCAGGGGCGTCTCCGGTGACGGCGAGGGAGGCAGGGGCATCTCCAGTGACGGCGAGGAAGGTGGCGTCGACGGCGGCTCCGGTGGCGTTGATGAGGCCGCGCGGCTCCGTGGCGTTGGGGGCGGCTCCGGTGTCATCGACGGCGCACGGCTCTGGTGCGCGTCGTCGGCAGCGGCGAAGTGTGGGGCGACGAATCGGGGAGACGGCGGCGCGCGCGCGGGGTGGGTTTGAGGGATTTGGGGGAAGTGGTGGCCGGGGGGGAAACGGTTTTGCGCTTTCCTCAAAACGCGCTGCTGCTATAGCTAATTTCCTATTCTGTTTCTATAGCGGGGGTCTAGGGCACGCGCTACAGCTACGTTAGCTATAGTGCCTCTTACAAACAAACGCTGCTGCTATGCCTTCCTCCGATTTTTCACTTTTTCGTTTATTTTGCTTTACATTTTATTTTTCCCTTTCTCCTTTTTCTATTTCTTTCATTTTCATTTAAATTTCTATTTGTTTATCATCTTATTTTATTTCCGTTAGTAGTAGCGCTCTTCTCTGGAAACGCGCTGCTAACTGTGCTCTAGTAGTAGCGCGTTTCTGTTAAGCTCGCTACTGCTATGCGTAGCCTAGCATTCTACCAATGGGAATATTAGTAGTAGCGCTTTTTTTACAATAGGTGCTACTGCTAAGTTTGTGTCTGTAGCGCGGTTTTTAATAGCTTGCTACTGCTAAATAGCACTAGCGCAGTTTTTTGAACCGCGCTGCTGCTAAGATTCTGTGTATAGCCTTTTCCCTAGTAGTGGGAAGGCAACCTTGGCGATACGGATATGTAGATCTCCTACCATTGTAACCGACTCTGTGTAACCCTAGCCCTCTCCGGTGTCTATATAAACCGGAGGGCTTTAGTCCGTAGGACATAACATCCATTACAACAATCATACCATAGGCTAGCTTCTAGGGTTTAGCCTCCTTGATCTCGTGGTAGATCCACTCTTGTAATACACATCATCAATATTAATCAAGCAGGACGTAGGGTTTTACCTCCATCAAGAGGGCCCGAACTTGGGTAAAACATCGTGTCCCTTGTCTCCTGTTACCATCCGCCTAGACGCACAGTTCAGGACCCCCTACCCGAGATCCGCCGGTTTTGACACCGACATTGGTGCTTTCATTGAGAGTTCCTCTGTGTCGTCGCCGATAGAAAGGATGCCTCCACCCGTCTTCAAGGACGGTATTTTCGCCAAAGGGGCCTTGGCAGCCGGCCAAACTATCCAGCTAGGTGGTTTTCTTATGACCGCCTATCCGGCCACTGCTTCGACAACGACTTCTCAAGTCGTCAAAAGCAATCTTCGCGGCAGCTCGGAATTTGCCGAGCGGCTGGATCCAATAGAGCTCTCGTCTGTCAACGGGCTCTTGAATCGCATCGCCGCCCAGGGAGTCGCTACAGACTACAATCAGATTGGGCTTAAAACCGATCTGAGAGAGATTAATTCTCCCCAGGTCACCCACCACGTCGCAGTGGTAGAGGAACAATGCGGCGACTCTTCTCCTGTATTGAAAACTAGTCATGTCCGGGCTCCCGAACCCTCCGTGCCGGATTTCCGCGGAGGGACAGACTTCGATCGAGCACTGAACTTAAAGTCAGGAATCATTCCGGACTCGTTGGACAACGTCCAGCAATCCAAGCTTCCAAATTTGGAAACTTCCCGGCCTTCGAGCCTTCAGATGGGTAGGGTTCCAGACTTAATTCCACCCACCCGCCCAGACATATGCGATCTATCTCTAATCCGGCAAGAGCCCGCCGAAACAGTACATCACTATTGGGCCAGATTCCTCCTGGTTATGGACAGGATAAAGGACTGCCGAGAGGAAAACACAACCTCAATTTTTTGCAATAATTGCACGGACGAGGGAATCTAGAACGCCGTCAGCCGTCGTGAAATTACACGCTTCGCCGACCTGGCGTCCATAGTATGAAAGTACTGTGCGATGGAGAGTTTCCGGAAAACCAAAAATAAGTTTTGGGACAATCCGGCCCCGAATACAACCCTAGTCCGCAACAAAATGGTGCATTACACTCAGGCCCCGGATACAAAAACCAAAAAGCAAAAACCCCATAGAGGGCACGGAACCGTACTGGTGGGATGGCTCAGTGGACCCTGTAAACTTCACAGTACAGAGGGCACCGTCATAGCACATAGCCTTCGAGCATGTTGGATATTACGGCAGGTGGCCAAAAGTGGCGAGGAGCTTCTAGCCCCGGAAAACCACTCCAACAATACTGCACAGTATCAACAGTCTTCGAGACCTTCGCAGCAAATAATATGCGGAAACGAACAATCCGCTGCCTCGCCAAAGTCTACCAAGTAGCAACAACAAATCAATGGAGCGACACAGCCATCACCTTCAACGCCCACGACGAACCTAAATTCCGAACAGCCCGAGCGCCAGCCGCACTGGTGCTTAGTCCGATAGTGGACGGCTTTCGACTTACAAAGGTCCTTATGGATGGCGGCAGCGGACTAAACCTCATTTATGAGGAAACTCTTCAAAAAATGGAAATAGACTGGAGCCGCATTGAGCGAAGCAGCACAACCTTCAGAGGAATAATCCCTAGCCGGGAAGCACGCTGCACCGGAAAAATCACACTCGATGTGGTGTTCGGCTCGCCGGATAATTACAGATCCGAAGAAGTCACGTTCCAAGTGGCCCCGTTCAACAGCGGATATCACGCTATATTAGGACGAGATGCATTCACAATCTTTCAAGCCGTACCCTATTACGGGTACATGAAGCTCAAAATGCCTGGGCCCGGTGGAATAATCACTCTCGTTAGTGATCCGGACATAGCACTCCGCGCCGAAAACAAGACAGCCGCATTAGCCCTGGAGGCACTATCCGAAGCCCTAGCGGCAGAAGAACTCACCGCGCTGCGCTCTATGGTGAATAGGGATGACGTGATACTTGATAAGAGATCCAAGTCCACCTCCTTTAAACCAGCGGACGAAATAGTAAAATTCTAGGTCCATCCAACGGACCCAACAAAGACGGCCCCCATCAGGGCACAATTGAACCCTGATGTAGACGCCACACTGCAAGAATTCCTTCGGGAAATTTGGGACATTTTCGCCTGGCACCCCTCGGATATGCCCGGAATCCCACGCAGATTGGCAGAACACAGCCTAAACATCCTAAAAGGATTCAAGCCAGTCAAACAGGCTCTTCGACGATTTTCCGAACCCAAAAGACAGGCAATGGGAGAAGAGCTAGCCAAACTATTGGAAGCCGGATTCATCAGAGATATTAAACATCCGGATTGGCTAGCAAACCTGGTAATGGTACCAAAGAAGGACAAATCCTGGCGCCTATGTGTCGATTTTAAAGACCTCAACAAGGCCTGCCAAAAGGATCCCTTCCCCCTCCCCTGCATCGACCAGATAATCGATGCTACTGCAGGGCACGATTCATTGTGCTTCCTTGACGCATACTCTGGCTATCATCAAATCAAGATGGCGGAAGCGGACCAAGCCGCAACGGCATTCATCGCTCCATATGGACCATTCTGCTTCAACACGATGCCCTTCGGACTTAAAAACGCCGGCACAACATATCAGTGCATGATTCAAACATGTCTGGCCACCTAGATCGGCAAAACAGTAGAGGCATACATGGACGACGTAGTAGTCAAAACCAAACACGTCGAAACTATAGTAGACGACTTGAGGCTCACATTCGACAACCTCAGAGCATATGACATCAAGCTGAATCCGGAAAAATGCGTTTTCGGCGTACCAGCCGGAAAGCTCCTGGGCTTCATTGTATCCGGTAGAGGAATTGAAGCAAACCCAGCCAAGATCCGAGCTCTGTCACAGCTAGATATCCCAAAAGACCTCAAGCAAATAAAAAAATTGATCGGATGCGTGGTGGCTCTAAGCCGCTTTATCTCCCATCTAGGAGAAAAGGCATTGCCCCTCTATCGCCTCCTTAGGCGCACCGAACACTTCGAGTGGACGGATGCTGCCACTGCCGGACTCGAAGAAATAAAAGCCATATTGGCAACAAATCCGGTCCTGGCTGCGCCCAACCTGGGCGAACCAATGTTGTTATACATCGCAGCAACACATCAAGTTGTAAGCACGGTACTCGTCGTCGAACAAGAGACGGAAGGGCATAAATTCCCTCTTCAAAAACCAGTGTACTACGTGTCTACTGTGTTAACCCCCTGCAAGTCCCGTTACCCGCACTATCAAAAGATAGCGTATGCGGTGTTCATGGCATCCCGGAAGCTCCGACACTACTTTCAAGAGTGTTCGATAACAGTGGCCTCCGAAGTACCACTCAATGACATTATAAACAACCGTGACGCAACGGGCAGGATTGCAAAATGGGCCATTGAGCTCTTACCATTCGATATAACTTACAAACCTCGGCGAGCTATAAAGTCACAAGTTTTGGCTGACTTTGTCACTGAATGGACCGAAGCCGAACTCCCTAAAGAGTACGGCGCATACTCCAATTGGATTATGCACTTCGACGGCTCTAAAATGTTGGCCGGACTGAGGGCTGGCGTCGTATTGACGTCTCCGACCGGGGACACAGTCCAATACGTACTTCAAATAATGTACACGGACTCCAACAACGCAGCCGAATACGAGGCCCTTTTACATGGTCTCCGGATGGCAATCTCCATGGGCATTCAACGCTTAGAGGTGCGCGGGGATTCAAACCATGCAATATCCCAAATAAATGGAGACTTTGACGCCAGGATCCGAAAATGGCAGCATATCGCAATGTTGTCCTAAAAATGTCAGCTCGGTTTGAAGGACCCGAATTCCATCACGTAGCCCGAGATAATAACCAAGCAGCCGACGTACTGGCACGCATCGGCGCAAAACGTGATGCTGTCCCTCCAAACATCTTCCTGGAACGGCTCTTCAAGCCATCCGTACTATGGGAAGAGGAGTACGGAAACGACAAACCGGAAAAAGCCGCGCCAACCGGCGATTCAGCTGATGACACAACACCTTCATCCCACGACATAATGGCAGTAATCGCCCCATCGACAGAACCATTCCTAGCCTACTTGCTTAGGCAGGAACTTCCCGAAGACCAAAATGAGGCCCGCTGCATAGTCCGGCGATCTAAAGCCTACAAGGTCCATGAGGGAGAACTTTATAAAAAAAGCACAACCGGAGTCCTTCAAAGGTGTATCTCCGAAGAGGAAGGGCGAAACCTCCTGGCTGAAATTCATGCCGGACTAGGCGGACACCACGCAGCAGCTCGGGCCCTTGTAGGAAAGGCATTCCGTGTAGGATTTTATTGGCCGACAGCCCGGGCAGATGCTTAGGACTTAGTCCAAAGATGCGTCGGTTGTCAGCTCTTTGCTAATCAGAGCCATATGCCACCCACCGCCCTCAAAACTATACCCATTACCTGGCCGTTCGCGGTCTGGGGGCTTGACATGGTTGGACCCCTTAAAGGGGGAACCCACAAGCAAAGGTACCTATTGGTCATGGTGGACAAATTCACCAAATGGATAGAGGCCAAACCAGTCAAAACGGCAGAGTCCGGACAAGTGATCGACTTTATATCAGGGGTAGTACACCGTTATGGTGTCCCCCACAGCATCATCACCGATAACGGCACGATCTTCACGGCCGACGAGGTTAAGTCATGGTGCAAAAACATGGGCATTAAGCTCGATTACGCTTCAGTCTATCATCCTCAAACCAACGGTCAAGTGGAACAAGCAAATGGTCTAATAATGAGTGGCATTAAACCCAGACTAGTGCGGTCACTTACGAAATCCGACACGCACTGGGTAGAGGAGCTCGACTCTATGCTCTGGGGGCTGCGGACAACGCCCAACCGTACTACCGGATTCACACCATTTTTTATGGTATACGGTGCAGAGGCAGTTCTGCCCTGCGACATTATTCATGACTCACCTCGAGTGCGCATGTATGAAGAAAGAGAGGCCGAGCTGGATCGGCAGGACAGCTTGGACGCATTGGAGGAAGAACGCGGCGTCTCCTAGGCTCGTTCCGCATTCTATCAGCAGCAGGCTCGAAGATATCAAAGCAGAGAAGTACGGGCCAAGACTTACAACATTGGCGAACTAGTTCTACGCCTGCCGGACAAGAAAAAGGGCAAGCTCAAGCCCAAATGGGAGGGCCCCTTCATTATCGATCAAGTCCTGACCGGTGGAGCGTACCGTCTACGAAATGCATCGAACAACCGACTCGAGCTAAACCCATGGAACGCAGCCCGCCTCCGAATATTCTATGCCTAGTGCTGGACTAAGAGTTCGTCCCCTTCCCCCGTCCAAATTTTTTACACTTCAACTGTCTTTTGTTTCTCTTTCTTCTCTTAACCCTTTTCCTAAAAAGCCCTTAAGGGCCTACTTGCGCATTGTTCGCACATACTTGATGTGCCATCCGCACTCATTATACCTGGGGGCTTCCTTTCCATAAGCTCAATTATAAGGGCTTCATGCCCAGCACATGTGTCAAGCTTCCACATGTACCTTTTACTCACCATTATATGCATCGATATGACTTAAGTTTTAGCCAAGCTGGGTTGCCTGGCTCCTGTGCTTACCCCTACGTTCCCGATTGTTCGGCTAGGAGGTAAAGGGAGCACCTCTGCGATTGTTACTGCCGGGTCAGCCGGATGTGTACCTCAGACTGGGTGAAGCCGAAACTATCGTTCTTAAGGGAATATTCGGTCGGTGACTTGAAAGATGATTTTTTACCTACTTATTTATCTGCCCCCAGATGTTTTTCTGCTTTTTTCGCAGTCCGGACATGCACTTTATGGCATGCCTCCCAGGGAAAGGAACCCTTAACGGAACTATTCTCCCTGGAAGATGTTTCTTACTAACCATGTAATATAAAATAACTAGTTGGGCACTTGTCTAATAAAGAACTAATGACCCCTACGCCTGGTCTCCATGCATACCCCGGTTGTTTCTTAACCGAGAAGGTATTCGGACACACTCCAGACTCTAGGGTCCCGAGGTTGAAGCGAAAAGGTCGGCAAAGACAAACGATCTACAATCCGGCTAGAAGGCATTTCACATGTCATTTTAAAAATACATTGTCAAATCTACTGGCTGTATTCCTCCTCATTCCCGTCTAACAGGCTGTCTAATTTACAGTCCCGTTGGGAAAATTTAGCGGCCAACTCTACTTGGCCGTATACAAAACTCACAGGGATCTCCTTCCCATCGGGCCCCACAGGTCCGACCTCGGCCATGTGGTTGGGATCCGCCTTCTTGTACCGCGTCTTCACCATGGCCCAAGCCTCCCTGGCACCTTGGGGGCAGGCCGAAATCTTCCATAAACGGAAGCGCTGCCGCACTCCCTGAAGCTTCTCCGCAAGCTCCCCAAGGCCCTCGGGTAGGGAGAGGGCTGGCCATAAAGCCTGGACGCCGCCGCTCATTGCCTGCCGAACTCGTTCGAGCAGCTCCAACAGCTCGGGAAGTTGATCACCCGTTGATACGTGCATCTCCTCCGCAGGGCGACCTGTGAGTATACCTACAGGACATATTTTGTCAATTGACTTCCTCGCCGAACTTTTCTTTTCAAAGGAGTCCGCTCAAGCACTTACTATAGATGCCGCGATGAAGCCGCTAATTCTCCTTAATGGAGCCGGACAGCTCGGCCCGAACGCCTTTCAGCTCTTCTCCAAGCAGGGCGTGGGCATCTTGGAGGTTGTTCCTTTCTTGCTGCACTCTATTCAGCACCCTCTCACCGGCCTTCAGCTGGCGCAGTAGTTCCTGCCTGTCCGGATCTTGTCCGGTAGCACCTGCAATGTCATTATTAGACTTGCGCGCACGCCGCACAACGCTTATATTTTTTAAAAAAAAAATGTGTTACCAGGAGGGGCCTCCGTGTTTCCTCCTGCGGCAGCAAGTGCAGCCTCAAGTTGGGCCTTGCACTCTTGCAGCTCCTGAGACAGTTGGGTATTTTTCTCGGTAAGATCCTGCATTTCAAATGATCCTTAAATCAGTTAACATAACTACTTTAAGTCTCGGGGGCTATTGGCATATATTACTGCTAAATTCTTTTACCCGTATGTCTTTCACATACTGCTCCGTGGCTCTGGTAAAACCATTTTGAGCAGCACGGAGGTGCGCGTCCCCCGTGTTAAAGGCATTTAACGCCTCAGGGGAGAAGCACGCGTCACGAAATACTGTCCGGCGGCGCCTATGGTTCATGGCGCTCTCCACCTCAGACTTGGTGGCGGACAACCTGTCGGCATCCTCCGTTGGAGGAGTGTCCGGCTCACGCCTTGCGCTCGTCTCCCCCTCCAGACCGGGTGCTGGAGCCTGGCTGGTAGAGGTTGGATTAGCAACCTCCACGCCCGCAGTCCGGCGGGCGCTTTTTCTCCTACAAAGATCATGAGCACTTAAACGCTTCCGAGGAACGTTGCTCCAAATAATTAACTACAACCTATACCTTTGCGGCGACGTTTCAGTCCGCGCCGCGCTCCTCTTCCGCCTATTGGTCCGGACTGGCCTTTGTTGGTCAGCCGCCGCGGGCTCGGCTTCCCGCCTTGAAGGCGCTTCCTGCAAAACACCATCGTACGCGAAGGTCAGAAATGAGCAAGGAGGAGATAATGGTGTCAGGACTTCCGTCGCAATCACCTGGGAAGCCGGATATAGTCCCGGCAATGTGCCATATTTCGGCGCCGCCCACTTGATATATGGACCCCTCGTGAGAACGGGGTACGAGGCAGAACAACCTCTTCCACAATGCAAAATGGGGCTCAATGCCCAGAAATATCTCGCAAAGAGCTACGTAACCCGCGATATGCAGGATAGAGGCGGGTGTAAGGTGATGGAGCTGGAGTCCGTAGAACTCCAGGAGCCCGCGGAGGAACGGATGTATAGGAAATCCGAGTCCCCTTATCAGATAGGGGACGAAGCATACCCGCTCCCCTTTGTTGGGACTTGGGGTAGCCTCCGCTTGCTTCCCACCTTGGTAGGTGGCCAGCCCGGCTCGAACCGGAACCATGAAGGCCGGAGGGAGATATCCCTCCGCTTGGAGCTTCAGCAGCTCGTTGTGCGGAACAGAGCATCTCCTCCAATCTCCTGGCAGAGGGCTGGGAGCGCGAGACGAGGAGCCGCGTCGACGGTCCATGATGGAATGGATTCTGGGTCAAAAGCGCTCCGATGAGTATTCGCGGAAGGAAGATGGTGTGATTTGGATCTGGATTCTTGCCTCTCTTATAGGCAGATTATTTGCACAACTAGGGGGTAAAACATAAAAGATACCCTGGCTTTTCGCATTCGTGCGACGCGTGGAAGAAGGCCATTATTGGGCGTGGAAGCCAAGAAGCACAACATTGATGAGGAAGCCAGACACTGTTCGGCAGGTACATGGAACTTAAAAGGAGAACCCGCCTTGCAACACCGAAGACTATATACGCGCTGGACTTATCGTCATTGAAGCCTGGTTCGGGGGCTACTGAGGGAGTCCTGGACTAGGGGGTGTCCGGACAGCCGGACTATCATCGTCCGCCGGACTCCAAGACTACGAAGATACAAGATTGAAGACTCCGTCCCGTGTCCGGATGGGACTTTCCTTGGCGTGGAAGGCAAGCTTGGCAATACGGATATGTAGATCTCCTACCATTGTAACCGACTCTGTGTAACCCTAGCCCTCTCCGGTGTCTATATAAACCGGAGGGCTTTAGTCCGTAGGACAACAACAATGAGAATCATAGGCTAGCTTCTAGGCTTTAGCCTCTACGATCTCGTGGTAGATCAACTCTTCTAATACTCATATCATCAAGATCAATCAAGCAGGAAGTAGGGTATTACCTCCATCGAGAGGGCCCGAACCTGGGTAAAACATCGTGTCCCCTGCCTCCTGTTACCACTAGCCTTAGACGCATAGTTCGGGTCCCCCTACCCGAGATCCGCTGGTTTTGACACTGACACCTGGCACATGCGAAAGTACCCAGCAAATGTGCCATTTCAAAGATACATTAGCACTTAGCAACACAATTAAAGAACTAATTACATTAGCATGGAACTAGCTACTGTTTGCTAGTAACAGATAACCACGATCGAACAAAATCAAGTCATGTCATTCCTAGTAAGCTAAAACAAAAAGCACATGTAGTTTAACAGACTTCATGGTGTTCATCTGCCAGATAAAAAGGGCCAGCAAATGTCTCATACTACCAACACTTCGAATGGCGTACCTCACTCATTTTTTATTCAGTTTTGCACATACCAAAAAATTTAATAAGGCAAAGAGTTTTCAAGAAATACCACACTGAAACTCTTCATAGTTTTCCCTTCAAAATTTTCTATGTATAAAGGCAGATAGTTGCCTGAGTCATGCCTGCAGAAAGAATACAAAACACGGAAAAAATTGAGGAGTATCGAGTATGATAACAACAAGTAGGAGGTAAAAAGGTAATAAGTATGGAAAAGTATGTCGAATAAAGTTGCAGTTGGAAAAATTGAATAAATATACAAACACAAAGAAGAAAAACAGACTTATATGAGACAGTTTGTTGGATAAGGCCCTACAGGTTGAAGCTTGAAAGAGAATACATTCTTGAATGGCTTTTTACTCAGCTTGCAAAGCATGTTGTAGTTGGAAAGCTGTTTAATATATATATATACACACAGTTAAAGACATTCAGAAGTAGTAGAGCAGAAAAAAATTTGTTTCTGAAATCAAAGGATATTATGTCTCAATAATTACTTACCAAGTTGTAAACAAGTTCTTCTTGGGTTGTTCCCAGGATAGTGCCACAGGGATAAAAAAAGTGAGATCTCTCAAAGAGAGAGTTGATGGAAAGTACAACCCAATGGTTTGATTTTATAGTAGGGAAGAATAACTGTGCAACAAAAAAAGCAGAATGAATATAAAACAAAACAAATAGAAAAGATCTTGCTTAACATAGTATCACTAATAAAAGATTTACCAAGTCTTGTTTCTAGAGGCTTTCTTCTGAATTAATCCTGTGAAATTCTCGTATGCACGTAACTGGGTCAAATGACTCAGGGTAACCAACAATTTATTCTGTGACCCACAAAACATAAATTAGTAAAAATCAATGAATTTAAGTAAAAAGAAAAAATGGTCAAAAGAATAGCAAATAGGTAGTTAGAACGAAAACACACAGTGAAGTACGAAGTGAAACAGTACTTCTTGATATAAGGCTTTACTTCAGATGACATCTTTGATTCGTAGTTAAGAACCTGAATAAAAGAGTTCATCACTTCATCTCCAATCTCACCCCTTGCTTTAAATAATTCCCATAGCTTACAGGAAAACCCTCTATGTCGACAAAAAGAGTGCTGGACATAATAAATAAGCATAACTATTGTTATATGGAGAAAATGATTCTTAAAAATATAGTTCAACAATTTATAAAAATACATATGCAACACTACGATGGCCAAAAAAAAGTTAAACTTCCTTTTATAGGCTATGAACATTGAGCTGTAAATTGAATTAGGTTGGTATCCATATGATTTCTTTTTAGTCTAAAATTACATGAACTACAAAGTTTTTCATCTCAACTACCTTTGGTTGATCCAGAAAACTGTTGGGATTACATAATACAACATGAAGGAAAAATGTCTACATCTAAATTAGTGCAGAAAATTGGTCACAGATTAGAAAAATGTCTACAATTATTTTTGTAGTTAGAGGCCTAGACTACAAAAAGTTCTCATGAATTATTGAATATTAAATGATAAAATAACTAAAGGAATAAGAGAATTTACTATTCTTGGAAGATAGGCTTCCTCAGATATTTAGAAAAGAAGATATCCACTTCTCGAGATATTTTGAGCTTCTTGGGTGGATCGGGAGATTGAAGTTTAGCTGCTCTTTTTTTCTATTCTTCTTTTCAATTGTATTAGTTCATGTACTTGGTCCAGCTTCTGCATTGTACATTATAGAATAGCATGCATATCACAAATAGAAAAAGTTTGAACATTAAATGATGCACTGTGCCCAGACTCATATTACAAAAAAATGAAAAGGAGAGAAAGAAAAAATACATAATAGGCAAGAATTATAACCAAGTTGGATAGCAAAGTCCATGTTCATTGGAATTCCTACACTTGTATCACAGTCAGAGGCTGGTATGTCTTTGTTAGTCGCAACAGCAGGAGTGATAGGAGAATCATCCTCAATAATGGTTGGAGTCCCTTGGAAGCGCTTAAATCTTTCATTTGAAGAACCGGAACTAATCAATATAAAACTTCTTTTTGCATTAACCCCACTAGAAAAAATGGTATCAGTTGCTTCAGATGATAGAAAATTTTCTTCCTGCTGAGAAAGGAAGTTGAAATGTTGTTGTAAGTTCAATCAAAATTAGGATTGGGATTTTTGTTTGGAAAACTTCAAGTAGACCTTAGGTTGTGAAGTAGTTGCCTGCTCAACAGAGTTGGTATTCAGAGGTGTACCATGAACAGGAAAAATTGGTGTTTGGTACACAGAATTCAGGCCAAAAAGAAAGCATGAGATAAACAAAGACAACAAACACACATAATGAGCAATAGAAAACAGATACCTCAAATTTCGGTCTGATTGGCTCCTGCTTAGTGACATCTTTGGAGGGATCCTGGATTATATAATTCTTAGTAAACAGGACACTTCTTTCAAGAAAGCACTTAGATAGGAACTAAAAAAGACACAACACGAAAAAATACCTCTGATTTCAAATGTGGCTCTGGTTTCACTTTTACGCCTAGTTTAACTTTTGCAGAGCAACTGGGACCTTCTGAAATGATACGAGGACTTTTTGAATGAATTGACGTTTCCTCATTGAGAGCTTCAAGAACACTATTGGCATTGTTGACCTACATTTGACATTAGGAATAAATGTTTATCTATATAAGATAAAAAAGACAACAAAGAAGATACCAGATAGAAATGAATGATTCTACTCTTAACAAATACCTCCACATAAGGAACTGAATGAAACACATGAGCATTGTTAACATGTGCCACATTGGCATAGGGGGTGTGTGATATGTCTTGCAGCTACAAATTGTAGTTGAACAAATGATGAAAATAAATACTCAAACTAAAAAGACCAGTCAACAAATGATATATAGTATATGATGCTTACTAGTAAAACCCCAAAAAATTTCCTAGACTCGTAATTCCTATATCAACCATTGTGAGATACTTGAAATCTTCATTCTTAATGTGAGATATCCGAGGAAGAGAATAATCCACAGTTGACTGATGATTCTCAATAACATCAAAATCAACAAAATTCAAATAAATGATCTGCCATTTAAAAAATAAAAGGTCAGTCAATTAAAAAGTGGAGAGATAGAAAAGAGTGGAACTCAAGATTGAACTTGCTCCCCAAATATGAAGACATCCCCAATATATGAAGCCTTGTTCATTTCCTCAACACGTCTGTTCATGATCATTTCAAAGTGACACTCTGACTCCTCACGCATTAAATCCAGTGCCAATTGCCCAAAATCAAGTGGAGGGATAGCAGACACATCTCTTAGAGAGTATAAGAACTTGCTATTACCAAAGCAGTATGACGCAGGGCACAAAATAGATGATAGGAAATAAAAAGTGAAGCTCCTAATAAAATCATCTTCTGTCTCGTCACTAAGCATCACCTCCTCAGTTTTGTTGATTCGCATTTTGTTCCGATAATCAAGATACTTTTCCTTAACTCTGTAACCTCTGTCGTCACTTGGGGATTGTTACTACTGAAATACAAAAGGCACGGTGCCACAAGGGAAATTAGAAATTTTGTCACCCATATCTTTAGTAATCTTGATAACTTTGTTCTTATGCTTGAAACAGGGCTCTATACTTCCAAACATATGCTGATCTCGCCATTCGAGCAGATTCATTGGGATATTAAGTTTGTACGGCATATGAAGCAGGGCTTCCATTTTGTACTTTATCACATAACCTAATTGAATATCACTAAAATTCTTGATAGTTTTGTAGAAATGCTTGGTAGACAGTCTGGTAATATATGTAGGCTTGCATAACTTCCTAGGGAACACTCTAGCTGCGAAAAAAAAGAACAACAACAGATAAGACGGTGCAAAAACTAGAGAATAAATAAATATAGATGGAATATGAAAAAAGGACAACATGATAAAGTATCACAAGAAACGCTAGAGGACCAACAAAGCAAGCAGTTATATTGAAATATAAGAAAACACACATAAACAAACATTTAGATAAAAATGATTAGATGAACATGTACTTCAAGAGAAATATGAGAAGAAAACATGTTACTTCAGAGAAGGAAAATATGTGATCTACATATAAATTAAAAAAAGACATAAACTAAACATTGAAACATGACAACTTATAAATGAATATACAAACATCTGGTAAGACCAAAAGCTGACACAATTTTTTTTTCCAGCAATTTGATCTACTTTCGAACTATAACAAATTTAAAAGCTACAAACTGAAAAGAGAAAAAGGAACATACCACCTAAGTCATTCTGGGGACCTCGTGGGGATATTCAGTTGGTTCCTCCCCTTCTGGTTCTTCAACTTGGCCAACCCCACCCCTTCTTGTGCTGCAAATACAGATTTACCAAAAACTATTAACAAATGAGCACTACTTATGAATCTATCATATTCCAGATAATATAGAAAACCATAACATACTAAAGGGATTGGTTAAGAAACCATAGAAGTACTAAGAGGAATTTTTCTGCAAATTCAAGTTCTAGTTGAAAAAGAAAAACAGTTTTGCTAAAGCACATCTACATGTGCCATAAGTATAACACGTTCTAAGTTCTATGCCACTGATTTTATGTGAAGATTTGACCGGGCATTTTCTATTATCTTTTTCATTTTTCTTTTTGGTTTGATTGAATAACTAAGATGTGCAATAACTAGCGCACATCTAGATGCCTTAGACAAACCCAAACAAAAAATGAGCATCTACTAACCAACAACTACTACAGACATAAACACAAACTATCAACATTTCAAATTCACAATAAAAACTCAAAACAGTAATGTACTGAGGGGAATTTGTCAACAAACCATGAAATACTAAAGGTCTATCAACATATTTATATATACTGATTCAAGTTGAAGTTAAATAACTAAAGATATGATGTAAACACACTTATAGTACTTAAAGAATTGCACTATACCCTCATTACACCCCAGAATCTACTCTTGATTTCTAATCCAATACATGTCTGATCCCTCTCCGATCTCACAAAATCCTACTCAGAGCCAACAACTTCTTAAGTATCACAAACCCCTAGAGAATTTCTGCAATGGTTATGCATGCCACTGTAAAGTACCCAACCCCAACCCCATGGCTTATGCTGGGCATAAAACAGACGCAACCACCTGAAGCCTAGCTTCATGAAACACGGGAGATGAATTCGGACGCATCAAGACAATAAACAAAAAGAGCAGATTCATTTACACAGATGGTAGCGGGATGAATTCACATGCATCAACACACGGGAAATGCCATTCATCACGGGAGATGAATTCACACGCATCAACACACCGGAGAAAAACTATCACCGCACAAACAACATCGCACCAGATGCATTTATACAACTGCAACAGAAGATCTAAAAAAGGGGGCAAAATTTTTTAGCCCAAACTCTAGATACCAGAGACACCATTCATCATTGCACACGACTAGATCCACACATAAACAAGACCAGCACACGAATGAGCACCACGAAAACACGAATCATAACTGAAGACCTAAGGGGAATTAGGGTTAGAAGGAGAACGTACCAGACTCCATCACTGGATAGAGGAAGAACCAAAATTGCCGCCGATGCAAGCCGTCGATGCGCCAGTCATCGGATTAGGGTTCATCGCCCCTACAGATTCGCTTGCTTAGAGTTTGACCCCTGAGGATCGAACATGAAGTCATCGGGGGATAAGAGGAAACAGGAGGACGGGGGATAAGAGGAACGACGCATGAGAGGGGGATCAAATCAGAAACGTGAACATATTTAATGGGCCGGCCCAGCTAGCACCACTGCAGGCGCCAGTTTGCGGAAACATCTCAAACTGGCGCCTGCAGCGCCAAATAGGAAATGCCGAGAACATGTGCATGGCGCACGTCCACGTCACCATGGCCATGGATGGCGACTATGTAGGACTCCCTCGGCCTATAAGAGCATCCCCGAAAAGTCTAGGTCAAGCTATTTCTTTCCCCCTTCATTCCCCATTCGCCCACTTCCTCTTCGCTCGGGATCGAGCTCAAACCAGTCGCGTCACGGCTGCCTTTCCGATGTTGTCGTGGCCATCTACGTCTTCGGCGTGCGGGAGCATGTCTAGGAGGTCCACCGCAGCTGGCTTCATCCGTCCCGGGGACCAGCTCAAGCCAACACGCCCTCGAGCTGACATCGTCTTCGTCTTCTTTGTCTGACCGTCACCACCTCGCCGTCGTTGCGGTCGCTCCGATCTGCCCCAACCCTCCCTGAAAAGGCCAAAGGACGCATTGTGAGCTCCTCCCTCATTTCCCCTGCTTGCCCCCTCGATCTGTTGCCGTAGCCTCCGTCCCCGAGCTTGTCAGAGCTCTCGCGTACGCGTACGTGCATGCTTCATGCCACTGCTCTTTGTCTCTACGGCTGTTGCTGCTCATGCATTAGCTGCTGATATGTTGCTTGCCGCCGCTACTTCTACTTACTGCTGCGTGTTGCTGCTCTTGCGGCTGCTACTGCAGGTTCGACCGCTTGCTAGCTGTTGCCACTGCTTGCTGCTCCTGTTGCTGCGATGCTGCTGCTGATGTGATACTACCGCTCGCCTGCTGCTGGTGCCACTTCTGCCCTCTGCCGCCCGCGCGCTGCTCTCTAGCCAGCTGGCCACGCCTGAGGTCGTGCGTTCGTGCACGCCTCGCGGAGGCCAGCTGGCTAGCTCTCTGGATGAGGCCAACCCTTGTTTAATTAGTCTAGGTTTAGCTTAGTATTAGTTTAGTGCTAGTTTAGCCTATTAGCAAATGACAAGTGGGCCCCCTTTAATTAGATTAAATAAATAATTTTAGAAATTTAATAAAACTCTGACATGTGGGACCTCAGAACAGTGTTCACTTTGACTAGTCAAGTTGACTTGGTCAATTCAGATTAATTAAATATTATAATTTGAGAAATATCAGAAAATCAATAAAACTTTGTAAATTCATATAAATTCAACCGTAGCTCGGACAAAAATGTTTTATATATGAAAAACGTTCAAAAAATTAAGACGAATCTGAATGTGCCACTCACTTACCTGCCACACCCCCTATCATGATAAACATGGGACCTTCCCCTTTGGTTTGTTTGTCCGATAAATGCCCGTAGTTGGGAAAATATTCCCGGATATTTTCCCGCTCCGCTGTAACGCGTAGCACTGCGTTAGGTCACCCCTAGCACATCGTTTTTCCATGTCATGCATTGTGATGCATTTGATTGATCTGTTATTTATTGTGTTCCCACTTCATTACTTCTTTTCTGGTAGACCCTGAGCCCACAGTTGATCTGGTGATCGACTAGTTCACCGTCGAGGGTCCGTATCTGTCTGCAGAGCTTCCAGCCAAGCAAACCCCCTTGATCATCCCGATATCGCCCATTCCTTTCTCTCTCATGCTTGCATTAGATTTTGCTATTGTAAATGATTGCTCCTATTCTGATGCATAGCCTGCTTTTGTACCTTACCTGCTTATCCTATATGATTAGTATAGGTTGGTTAGTGATCCATTAGTGACCGCTCACCTTGTCCGTGTTGCCCCCACTGGATTGCCAGATGACTCAATCAACTTGATCACTGTCCTGAGCCCGACACGTCACTTCACCCCCCTTTAGTTGTACGACTCTGCAGAGCTACTATCGAGTGTCGAGGGTGATACCTTGTAATGCACTCCTGATGATAACCCTGTAATGTAGCTAATCGGTCGTGGTTTATCGAGGGTGATTCCTCATTCGCCACTCCCGATGATGACACTATTTTGCAATCCCTCAAGTGTGAACCATAGAGGGTGATTCCTCCAAGTTCACCTTGACGTCTACATCAAGTGGATTCCATGAAGGGTGATTCCTCGGGTTCCCACTTGGTGTTTCAGACACACGGTTACCTTGGGTTTACCACAGAACCACGTTAAAGACGTTTCGGCCCTGATGGGTACCCGCAAGAGTTGCCGAAGTCAGGTTGATTTGGAGGATACCCGCGAGAAAATGATGAGGCACGACCGGGTAAGGTAGACTGCCCTGGAGTGGGCTGGGCCTGACCCTTGCCGTAAGTCCTCAAGACTGGGCGATAGGAGCAATGATCATCACCGCGCGCTCCCAAGACACTAAAAAGATTGGGTATTTGATCTGAGTTGGTCGTTGACCTATATGCACTAACCACCGTGTAGGATGAATTACGGGCACTTGGCGTCGTATGTATCAGCCGAAGCTCTCCAAATGTCAGCGGTTTAGCAGCGCGCGCCCGGGTGGCCCGCGTAAGCACTTGTCTTGTATAAGGAGGTAGCCAGGACTGATTTTGGCCGTGTTCTCAACGTGCAAGAGTGCAAAGAGTGATGGGCCCAAGACGCCTGCACGCTTTGGATGTAGACCGGCATGCTGGCCTCTCTGTTGAGCCTAGGTAGGACTACGACGTGTCGATCTTTTAAGGACGGGTATTACCCAGGAAAGTGTGTGTGGCCAGAGATGATTAAGCATATCGGGTAATGTGGTGCACCCCTACAGGGAAGTTTATCTATTCGAGTAGCCGTGTCCACGGTAACCAGACGACTTGGAGTTGTATCCTGATCTATACAACTAGAACTTCACACTTGAGATGTGAAATGAATATGTTGGCTTCGAGATTGATTTCTCACAAGGAGTCGAGGAAGGATCTCTGGGCGTTAATACTACAACATGCTTGCTACTTATAATAAGCTAGTCTACACTCTTCTAATGCTGCAAGATGCTAGTCTTCGATATGCTCCCCTCTTCTGGCATTTCTGCAGTTCAGTCCAAAGATATAGCCTCATTGCTGCTGCTGCTGCTACTACTACTACTACTACTACTACTACTACTACTACTACTACTACTACTACTACTACTACTACTACTACTACTACTACTACTACTCCTGCTGCTGCTGCTGCTGCTGCTGCTACTGCTACTGCTACTGCTACTGCTACTGCTTTCGATCATTGTTGCTTTTGTGTTAGCCTTTTTAAGGCAAACTTGTCTATTTATGTCTGTACTTAGATATTGTTGCTTCCGCTAAATCTTGTGTTTTCGAGCTTATGTATTCGAGCCCTCGAAGCCCCTGGCTTGTAATATAAAGCTTGTATTATTTTTATTTGTGTTTAGAGTTGTGTTGTGATATCTTCCCGTGAGTCTGTGATCTTGATCGAGCTCATTTGCGTATATGATTAGTGCACGATTAAGTCGGGGGCATCACATAATAGTAACCATCTGCATATTGCAAATGAGTGAGCCATTCCGGAATGAGATGAGAAACCATCGGAGAGATGTGACCAGCCACCGCTGCCCATGACAGTATACACGTATGCGCATCAACCACTAGGTTAAAGAGGAGCGGGGAAATGGGGTCTTCCAGCCGCAGGCTCCTACCATTGGCAAAACAGGTTCTAATCGCACCATTCAAGGCCACCGCCATGTGCCCACTATACACGAATTGCATGAGGCGATGAACATAGGCCCCATCAAAGCTTTTGGCCAAAAGAACATTGCGTAAATATCCCACTCATAGAATCATAAGCCTTTTCAAAGTCAAACTTAAGGATCAAGGCTTTTGTCTTCCTCACCCTGAGGTCCTGCAAAATTTCATGAAGACTAGTGATATGCCCCAAACGTATCTACTTTTCCAAACAATTTTGCTCTTGTTTTGGACTCTAATTTGCATGATTTGAATGGAACCAACCTGGACTGACGTTGTTTTCAGCAGGATTGCCATGGTGTCATTTTTCTGCAAAAATAAAAGTTCTCAGATTGAGCTAAAAAATTACGGAGAATATTTTCAGAATATGTAAAAAATACTGGCGAAAAGAACTACCAGAGGGTCCCCCTAGGTGCCACAAGACCAGGGGCATGTCCACCCCCAGGGCGCGCTCGACAGACTTGTGGGCCCCTGGAGCCTCTGGCAACCCTAACTCCAACTCCATATATACCTATTTGGGGAGTAAAAATCAAAGAGAAGGAATCAATGCATTTTATGATATGAAGCCACTGACACCTCCTGTTCTTCATCGGGAGGGCTGATCTAGAGTCGGTTCGGAGCTCAGGAGGGTGGAAATCGTCATCGTCGTCATCGTCAACCCTTCTCCATCAACAATTCCATGATGCCCACCACTGGGAGTGAGTAATTCCTTGATAGGCTTGTTAGACGGTGATGGAGTTTGATGAGATTTGTCATGTAACTGAGTCAAATTTTTAGGGCTTGATCCCTAGTATCTGCTATGTTCTGAGATTGATGGTGCTATGACTTTGCTATGATTAATGCTTGTTAATAGGGATTGCGTGCCATGATTTCAGATCTAAACTCTTTATGTTTTCATGAATATATTTGTTATCTTGAGCCTATCTTGCAAGTTGTATGCAACTATTATGTGTTATGATCTACATTACCCAATGTGAAAATAATTGGGATTCTTTCCGGTGATTATCGTAGTTTGAGAAGTTCATGGATTCACTATGTGTTAATGCTTTGTTCTGATTCTCTATCAAAAGGAGGCCTTAATATCCCTTAGGTTTCCTTATCACTACAAAAAAGACACTTCCGTGACATCTTGGGCCGAACAATTTTTTTTCTGTCATGCTTATGACACTTCTATGACGATTATTGTGACAAAACCCGGTATCATCATAGATGTGGTGGGCTCCTACTTCTATGACAAAAATCATGACAGAAAATGGGCTTTTCATCGTGGGCTGGCCGGAGATGCAGCTGCATGACATTCTTTGGACCGTCCATGACGGAAAAAATCATGGTAGAAGCGAGGGCGAGGAAAAGATCAGGGAGTTCCCGGTTAGGGTGGGTGGTCGGGGTTGAGCGATGCACACAGGGATTGCGCGTATCTCTCATACACGTACGTGCGTGAGTGCGAGGCGTTGGGCTCTAACTGAACCCAAGTGAGGCGTTCGCTTACTGAACCCGAGAGATTGCACTGGCTATGCGCTACTGAATCCAAGCGATCAATCGATCACTGGCTGTTAACTGAACCTGATCAAGGGATTCCTTTGCTACTGCTCCTAACTGAAGCCGACCGAACCTGCTGCCTCTTGATGAACATTGATCGTTGTTTGGGATTGGATGAACAGTTCCCGGTGGGGGTTGGATGAACAGGTCCCCATGGTAGTAGTAGGCCATTACCGCTGGATGAACAGGACCCCAACGAGGAGGCCGGTGGAGGGTGGACGAACAGGACCCCGTGTAGGCTCCATGAACAGTAGCCGGTGGAGGGTTGATGAATAGGACACCATGGAGTGCTGGTTGAATAGTAGCCGGTGGAGGCTGGATGAACAGGACACCATGGATGAACAATAGCTTGTGGAGGCTAGAGGAAGTCTATGGTGGTTGAACAGTAGAAGGTGGAGGCTGGAGGAAGTCGATGGTGGATGAACAATAGCAGGTGGAGGCTGGAGTGAGGCAGTAGACGGTGGATGAATAGTAGCCCGTGGAGTCCTGTTTTGCGGTACGCAACACCCCTCCAGATGAATAGGACCCCGTTTTGACCGTAGGCAGTCCGACACAAGTCAGTTTCCTCTATTTAGCGGTACGCCACACCCCTCCCGATCAACAGCACCCCGTTACGACCATACGCACTCGAACAGAAGGCCCTTTCCTCCGTTCTGGGGTACGCCAGACCCTTCCCGGTGAACAGGGCCCCGTTTCGACCGTATGCGGTCGAATAGAAGGCCATTTTCCTCTGTTCTGCGGTATGCGAGACACCGTTCCGGCTGTTCCATCCAAGCCGGTTGGCTCCTGATGAACAGGACGCGTTTGGACCCAGTGGCTTGGCTCCTGATGAGCAGGACGTGCTTCGACGCACTAGCTTTGCTCCCAATGAACAAGACGCTATTTCCTCCGTTCCGACCCAACCGGTTAGATGCCCTTGAACAGGAAAATGTCGCCGCCGTCCGTTGCCTCTCAATGTACACGAGCCCTGGTCATACAAATGCGCGAGTAGGCGTTCGAGACCCCTCCTGTATGTACGTACGTGGCCGTATTTTTTGGCATCTGGCTGTACGTATGTGTACACAGTTTTGACACGACTGCCTGAAATGCTACGTCGGGGGCTCTAATACTACACATGCCACTGCTTGCTTGGCCACGGTTCATCGTTGCAGAGAGACCGATCGACCAGTATGTACGTACATGTTCGCAACCAGAATGAGAACGCTAAGTACGCTTCGACCAGGTGGGTCCCGATTGTCAGAGAGGATAAGGAGGAACTTCCTTGCGTGCGAAGTTATTGATGGTGGGTCCCAACGGTCATGGGGGAGAATCAATTTTTTGCCCTTAATATGGACGCCCTTCCTTGCATGTGAACATGTAGCTGGTAGGTCCCAGCTGTTAGGGGGGAAACACTTTCTTGCAAAATACAGAGTACCTTATGATGGGTCCCCGCTGTTAGATGGAGGAATAATTATTTTATGTGTAATAAGGAGGCATTTCCTTGCTGCACTCGTGGACCCAGTTGTCAGCCTCTCCATGTACAGTCCTCTTCTAGTGGAAGTCGTTCCATGATCACGTAGACCACGCCGTGCCGAGAGCACCAAGGCGGTGGATGACGTCAAGGCCTAGGAAGGGGATGACGCGAAGCCGGGGAAGATACGGCAGCGGATTCCCATGCAAAGAGGAGTACGAGGGTTGACTGGTTGGGCTGCGGTGTGAGGCTGCCATCATCGTAGAATAACACAGGTTGTGGGTGAGTAGAGGGATGGCCTGGCCAGTAGTGGGAGTAGGGTGGGGCGATCATGCCTGCGCGGCAGCACAATGATACGTCTCCAACGTATCTATAATTTTTTATTGTTCCATGCTATTATATTACCCCTTTTGGATGTTTATGGGCTTTATTTTACACATTTATATGATTTTTGGGACTAACCTACTAACCGGAGGCCCAACCCATATTGCTGTTTTTTTTGCCTATTTCAGTATTTCGAAGAAAAGGAATATCAAATGAAGTCCAAATGGAATAAAACCTTCGGGAGCGTGATTTTGGGAACAAACGTGATCCAGAGGACTTGGAGTGCAAGCCAAGAAGCAGCAGAGGTGGCCACGAGAGGGTAAGGCGCCCCCCCTACAGGGCGCCCCCTGTCTCGTGGGCCCCTTGGGCGGCCACCGACGTACTTCTTCCTCCTATATAAGCCTACTTACCCCGAAAACATCCAGGGAGCCAACGAAACACAATTTCCACCGCCGTAACCTTTTGTATCCGCGAGATCCCATCTTGGAGCCTTCGCCGGCGCTCCGCCGGAGGGGGAATCGACCACAGAGGGCTTCTACATCAACACCATAGCCCCTCCGATGAGTTGTGAGTAGTTTACCACAGACCTATGGGTCCATAGTTATTAGCTAGATGGCTTCTTCTCTCTTTTTGGATCTCAATACAATGTTCTCCCCCTCTCTAGTGGAGATCTATTCAATGTAAACTCTTTTTGCGGTGTGTTTGTCGAGATCCGATGAATTGTGGGTTTATGATCAAGTTTATCTATGAGAAATATTTGAATCTCCTCTGAATTCCTTTATGTATGATTGAGTTATCTTTGCAAGTCTCTTGGAATTATCAGTTTGGTTTGGCCTACTAGATTGATCTTTCTTGCCATAGGAGAAGTGCTTAGCTTTGGGTTCAATCTTGCGGTGTCCTTATCCAGTGATAGAAAGGGTTGCAAGGCACGTATTGTATTGTTGGCATCGAGGATAAAAATATGGGGTTTATATCATATTGCATGAGTTTATCCCTCTACATCATGTCATCTTGCTTAAGGCGTTACTCTGTTCTTATGAACTTAATACTCTAGATGCAGGCAGGAGTCGGTCAATGTGTGGAGTAATAGTAGTAGATGCAGGCAGGAGTCGGTCTACTTATCACGGACGTGATGCCTATATACATGATCATGCCTAGATAATCTCATAATTATTCGCTTTTCTATCAGTTGCTCAACAGTAATTTGTTCACCCATCGTAATACTTATGCTATCTTGAGAGAATCCTCTAGTGAAAACTATGGCCCCCGGGTCTATCTCTTATCATATTTGCTTCCAATCTACTTTTATTGGCATCTTTACTTTTTGCATCTATATTATAAAATACCAAAAATATATTTATCTTATCATACTATCTCTATCAGATCTCACTTTTGCAAGTGGCCGTGAAGGGATTGACAACCCCTTTATTGCGTTGGTTGCGAGTTCTTTGTTTGTTTTTGTAGCTGCGTGGGACTTTTGAGGAGCCTCCTACTGGATTGATACCTTGGTTCTAAAAAACTTAGGGAAATTCTTACGCTACTATTGCTGCATCACCCTTTCCTCTTCAAGGAAAACCAACGCAAGCTCAAGACGTAGCAAGAAGGATTTCTGGCGCCGTTGCCGGGGAGGTCTTCGCTCAAGTCAAGACATACCAAGTACCCATCACAAACCCATCTCCCTCGCATTTACATTATTTGCCATTTGCCTCTCGTTTTCCTCTACCCCACTTCACCCTCGCCATTTTATTCGCCCTCTCTTCCCAATCTTCTCCTCTCTGTTTTTCTTGCCTTTCTCTGTTTGCTTGTGTGCTTGTTTGTCCTTATGGCTTTGCCTAAGAGTACCGACCACCTTCTTACAAGGATGGAAGAGATTGAATCAAATATTAGAAGCTTTATTAATTTGCAATTTGAGCATAATAATTTCTTCAGAAAAGAGCTTAAGGAACAAAAAGGTTTTTTAGGGTTTATGAACAAAGAGCTTGATGATATGAATAAAGAATATTATGGCGTGAACTCTCAAATTACCCGGCTTGAAAATGCTATAGCCAAAATTTCTAATAAGCAAGCCACCTTAGTCAATAAGATGGCCGCCAAACCAGAAAAGTTAGATGAAAATAATGATGAAGATCTTAAAGTTATTGATGTGTCTCCTATTAGATCTTTGTTTTGCAATATCAATCTTGATAATTATGGGACTGATGATGAGTCATCTTTACCTAGAAGGCGTCCCAAGAATTCGGAGTTTTTAGATCTTGATGCTAAATTTGGTAAAACTGGGATTGGAGAGGTCACGACTTTAAATAGTATTGAACCCACTATCTCGGATTTCAAGGAATTGGATTATGCTAATTGTTCTTTAGAAGGTTGTATTTCCTTGTTGCAATCCGTTGTTAATTCTCCTCATGCTTATAGTCAAAATAAAGCTTTTACCAAACACATTGTTGATGCCTTGATGCAATCTTATGATGAAAAACTTAATTTGGAAGTTTCAATACCTAGAAAACTTAATGATGAGTGGGACCCTACTATAAAGATTATAATTAAAGATCATGAGTGTTTTGCTTTGTGTGATTTGGGTTCTAGTGTTTCCACGATTCCGAAAACTTTATGTGATATTCTAGGTTTCCATGATCTTGATGATTGCTCTTTAAATTTGCACCTTGCGAATTCCACCATTAAACAACCAATGGGAAGGATCAATGATGTTATCATTGTTGTAAATAGAAATTTGGTGCCCGTAGATTTTATCGTTCTTGATATAGATTGCAATCTTTCTTGCCCTATTATTCTTGGTAGACCTTTCCTTAGAACGATTGGCGCGATTATTGATATGAAGGAAGGGAATATTAGATTCCAATTTCCATTAAAGAAAGGCATGGAGCACTTTCCAAGAAAGAAAGTCAAATTACCTTATGAATCTATCATGCAGGCTACTTATGAATTTAGTGCCAAATATGGCACTACTTAGATCTATCTTCGCTTTTATGCCTAGCTAGGGGCGCTAAACGATAGCGATAGTTGGGAGGCAACCCAATTTTCTTTGTATTTTTTTTGTTCCTGTTTAGTAATAAATTTTGCATCTACCTTCTGTTTAGATGTGTTTTTATATTTTAATTAGTGTTTTTGCCAAGTAGAACCTATAGGATAACCTATGATGATAGTAGATTTGATTCTGCTGAAAAACAGAAACTTTGCACGCACATATTTAGTTCTGTTAAATCACAGAGACGTGCTTTTGCATTGATTCTTTTTTCTACTGATCAATAAACAAATTGTCCATGACTTCCTATTTTTATAGGATATTTAAAGTTCTAGAAGTTTGCGTTAGTTACATATTTCTACAGACTGTTCTGTTTTTGACAGATTCTGTTTTTCGTGTGTTGTTTGCTTATTTTGATGCATCTATGGCTAGTAAAATAGTTTATAAAAAATAGAGAAGTTGGAATACAGTAGGTTTAACACCAAAATAAATAAATAATGAGTTCATTACAGTAACTTATGTGGTGGTTTTGTTTTCTTTCACTAACAGAGCTTATAAGATTTCCTGTTGAGTTTTGTGTTGTGAAGTTTCCAAGTTTTTGGTAAAGCTTTAATGGACTATGGAATAAGGAGTGGCAAGAGCCTAAGATTGGGGATGCCCATAGCACCCCAAGATATTCAAGGATAGCCAAAAGCCTAAGCTTGGGGATGCCCCGGGAAGGCATCCCCTCTTTCGTCTTCGTTCATTGGTAACTTTACTTGGAGCTATATTTTTATTTGCCACATGATATGTGTTTTGCTTGGAGCGTTGTGTATTATATTAGTATTTGCTTTTTAGTTTACCACAATCATCCTTGCTGTACACAACTTTTGAGATAAGCCTACTTGATTAGAATTTGTTAGAATACTCTATGTGCTTCACTTATATCTTTTTGAGCTTGATAGTTTTTGCTCTAGTGCTTCACTTATATCTTTTAGAGCACGGCGGTGACTTATTTTTGTAGAAATTGCTAGTCGCTCATACTTCGCTTATATTATTTTGAGAGTCTTTTATAATAGCATGGTATTTGATATGGTTATAAAATTGGTCCTAGAATGGTAGGCATCCAAGTTGGGTATAATAAAAACTATCATAGGAAGTGAATTGGATGCTATGATCAATTTGATACTTGATAATTGTTTTGAGATATGGCGGTAGTGATATTAAAGTCATGCTAGTTGGGTGATTATGTATTTAAATAATGCTTGTGTTGAAGTTAGCAAGTCCCGTAGCATGCACGTATGGTTAAAGTTGTGTAACAAATTTGAAACATGAAGTGTACCTGGCTTGTGCATCCTTATGAGTGGGGTCGGGGACGAGCGATGGTCTTTTCCTACCAATCTATCCCTCTAGGAGCATGCGCCTAGTACTTGATTTTTGATGACTTCTAAATTTTTGCAATAAGTATATGAGTTCTTTTGACTAATGTTGAGTCCATGGATTATACGCACTTTTACCTTTCCACCATTGCTACCCTCTTCGGTACCGTGCATTGCCCTTTCTCATCTTGAGAGTTGGTGCAAACTTCGCCGGTGCATCCAAACCCCGTGATACGATACGCTCTATCACACATAAACCTCCTTATATCTTCCTCAAAACAACCACCATACCTACCTATTATGGCATTTCCGTAGCCATTCCGAGATATATTGCCATGCAACTTTCCACCGTTCCGTTCATCATCATCATGACATACTTTACTTTTGTAATATTGCCATTGCATGATCATGTAGTTGACATTGTATTTGTGGCAAAGCCACCATGCATAAGTTTTCATACATGTCACTCTTGATTCATTGCACCATCCCGGTACACCGCTGGAGGCATTCATATAGAGTCATATCTTGTTCTAGTTTCGAGTTGTAATTCATATGTTGTAATCAATAGAAGTGTGATGATCATCATTATTAGAGCATTTCCCAAAAATAAAAAAAGGGAAAAAATAAGAAAGGCCAAAAGAAGAAAAAAAGGAAAGGCCCAAAAAAAGAAAAAAAGAAAAAAAGAAAAATAAAAATAAAATAAAAAAAGGGGCAATGTTACTATCTTTTTTTCCACACTTGTGCTTCAAAGTAGCACTTTGTTCTTCATGTAGTGAGTCTCATATATTGTGCTTCAAAGTAGCACCATGTTTTTCATATAGTGAGTCTCATAAGTTGTCTTTTTCATACTAGTGGGAATTTTTAATTATAGAACTTGGCTTGTATATTCCTACAATGGGCTTCCTCAAATGCCCTAGGTCTTCGTGAGCAAGCAAGTTGGATGCACGCCCACTATTTTTCTTTTGTTGAGCATTCTTCTATAGATCTAGTGCATCCGTTGCACGACAATCCCTACTCCTCATGTTGACATAAATTGATGGGCATCTCCATAGCCCATTGATTATACTCGTCAATGTGAGACTTTCTCTTTTTTGTCTTCTCCACACAATCCCCATCATCATATTCTATTCCACCCATAGTGCTATATCCATGGCTCACGCTCATGTATTGCGTGAAGGTTGAAAAAGTTTGAGATTATTCAAGTATGAAACATTTGCTTGGCTTGTCATTGGGGGTATAGAAGTTGGGAACATCTTTGTGTGACGAAAATGAAGCATAGCCTAACTATATGATTTTTGTAGGGATGAACTTTCTTCTACCATGTTATTTTGAGAAGATATGATTACTTTGATTATATGCTTGAAGTGTTACTATTTCTTTTATCAATATGAACTTTTATTTTGAATCATTTGGATCTGAACAATCATGCCACAATAAAGAAAATTACATTGAGAATTATGATAGGTAACATTCCACATCAAAAATTGTGTTTTTATCATTTACCTACTCGAGGACGAGCAGGAATTAAGCTTGGGGATGCTTGATACGTCTCCAACGTATCTATAATTTTTGATCGTTCCATGCTATTATATTACCCCTTTTGGATGTTTATGTGCTTTATTTTACACATTTATATCATTTTTGGGACTAACCTACTAACCGGAGGCCTAGCCCGTATTGCTGTTTTTTTTGCCTATTTCAGTACTTCGAAGAAAAGGAATATCAAACGAAGTCCAAACGGAATGAAACCTTCAGGAGAATGATTTTTGGAACAAACGTGATCCAGAGGACTTGGAGTGCAAGTCAAGAAGCAGCCGAGGCGGCCACGAGAGGGTAGGGCGCCCCCCCTACAGGGCGCGCCCCCTGTCTCGTGGGCCCCTCGGGCGGCCATCGACGTACTTCTTCATTCTATATAAGCCTACGTACCCCGAAAACATCCAGGGAGCCAACGAAACACAACTGTTACGTACCCCAAGAATAATATTGACTGAATGTAACGACACTCTCATAGGAAATAATATCCTCCTGTTAAAATTTGACTTTTCAAATGTAAATTTAAAGAACTGGTGCATGAGCATTTAGCTTTACTTATTTATTTATTTACTTTTTTATTTTTAGGGGACCATGAGCATGTACCTAGGTCGGATTCATGTGAGAGCCTCCCTTCCAGTTAATTATAGGCTCCTCTATTGGGCCTTCATTAGTGGGTTGCATGTTATCGACAAGTGGAAAATGTGTTCCATACAAAAAATAGTACGCGCTACATACGGGGCACTAAAGGATCGGACCATGCAACGACTTCCAAAACATTGTGTTTGTCGTTCTAACAACACATTTATTCAACCAACAAACGAAATATACTACTGATTGTACATTGAAAACAACAACAGCAGCAACCAAGGCTGGGGGTGCAACAGAAGGAACAAGCAGGCCAGAAGAGTAAAGATGCAGCTCTCTCTTCTAAACCAAACATCAGCCATCATTACAAAAGGGCTACCAAAAAAGAACAAGTGTATGCATCAAACTAAATAAAGATCCTACTACACCAAGTGTACGATTCTAACTAATTGGATCAGTTAGACGTTACTATTTATGATGCTGTGGAGATTGGCTGACAACTCTAACCAAATGGGTGCCTGACGGGGGAAACTCTAGCCAGTAGGTCGAAGTCTGATACTTGCGACACTCCCTCCTACTTTGGGCTGCAGAGCGTGGCGGCACATATCAGGGTATGGTGCATGGAGAGACGCATGGTACGTTGTGTACACATAGTTTTGCCTGATGAACGAAACCGCACTGCCATCATGATCCTTGCTGTCGATTATCTCCTGGTTAATCAAATAATTCAGTCGAGAAACAGAGAGCGTGTACCAAGGCTACTTACCAGCCTCCAGTCAAAAATTCATGAAGGCCCAGAGAAGCTGGGATCCTGCTCAAAGACCTTGAAGTGACTGTGATTGTATTCCGCGAAACAAAACATCCGGTATGTTCGAACGATCATCAATCATTCACCATCGTCTGATCGAACCAGGAACCACCTGCAACTGGCATGCTTCTTTTCTTTGAAAGGTTCTGAAATTAGGAAGGGTAGGGACACCAGGCGGCCTACAACATCATATCAAGTTGGAGTCAAATAAAAAGCGGCTCGTACTGTAGTCAATGTTAAGAACATCATGCTATATGAATATTTTTTCAGTAAATGTTGACAGTAATATAAGCAAGCCATCATGATATCATAGGAAAGTAACATACTGCTGTAACAGCCATTTGTGGCGATGACTAGAGTAGGCCAGCAATACATGTAGCCATAGAAGGAGTCCACAGCGTAAATGAAGCCCTTGTGTTCAATGGCATCAGAGAACCATGGAGGATATATGATCATACGATGGACGTGCAGATTTATCCACTTAACGTAGTGACCTGTCAGATGGGCGAGACCGCGGTTGAAGAATGCAATTAGCCTGAAGTCTTTATAACTCGCAGATCTTGTGGGCACTTGGCAGATTACAACCTTGAGCAAATCAAGCTTGGTATCATATTGGCTACTGTAAGATTTCGAGTATTCTGGGTCGTGGTGCCAAAGCAGTGCAGTGTTAATCAAAGGAAGGGGGATCAATCGCCGGGTGTAGACCTCCACAAGCATCCAGCTACTGCGATCGTCGACGAGCACCATCCAAGACGTGTTCATGCCGACTTAGTACATACCGTTAATGTAGTTGAGGGTGAGAGGTATCGGATCGTAGTCGAGGGGGTTGATGCTCTCCACCCTACGATCGTTATCCTATGTGACATGCCGTTTCTGAAGATCAGGCGGCATCAACAAGCAGGGAGCTGGCTTAAAAAGCTCCGGCCTGAGAGCTTTGAGTAAACGGCATAACCCCGATGAGCACACATCGAGAGGCATGGTACTGAGATTGTCCACTGATACGTCTCCAACATACCTATAATTTTTAATTGTTCCATGCTATTATATTATCTGTTTTGGATGTTTAATAGACATTTCTATGCTATTTTATATTATTTTTGGGACTAACGTATTAACCGAGGGCCAGTGCTAGTGCCAGTTTCTGTTTTTTGCTTATTTTAGAGTTTTGCAGAAAAGGAATACCAAACGAAGTCCAAATGGAATGAAACCTTCACGGTGATCTTTCTTGGACCGAAAGCAAACCAGAAGACTTGGAGATGAAGTCGGAGACACAACGAGGAAGCCACGAGGCAGGAGGGCACGCCCAAGGGCGCGCCCCCACCCTCATGGGCCCCTCGTGGCTCCCTAGACCTAGTTCCTTCGCCTGTATATACTCTCATACCCTAAAAACATCAGGGGGAGCCACGAAACCATTTTCACCACCGCAACCTTCTATACTTGTGAGATCCCATCTAGGGACCTTTTCTGGTGTCCTGCCGGATGGGGATTCGATCACGGAGGGCTTCTACATCAACACCATTACCTCTTCGATGAAGCGTGAGTAGTTTACCACAGACCTTCGGGTCCATAGTTCTTAGCTAGATGGCTTCTTCTCTCTCTTTGATTCTCAATACCATGTTCTCCTCGATGTTCTTGGAGATCTATTCGATGTAATATTATTTTGCGGTGTGTTTGCCAAGATCCGATGAATTGTGGATTTATGATCAATATTATCTATAAATATTATTTAGTTCTTCTCTGAATTATTATATGCATGATTTGATATCTTTGCAAGTCTCTTAGAATTATTGGTTTAGTTTGGCCTACTAGATTGATCTTTCTTGCAATGGGAGAAGTGCTTAGCTTTGGGTTCAATCTTCCGGTGTCCTTTCCCAGTGACAGTAGGGGCAGCATGGCACGTTTTGTATTGTTGCCATCAAGGATAACAAGATGGGGTTTTCATCATATCACTTGAGTTAATTCCTCCACATCATGTCATCTTGCTTAATGCGTTACTCCGTTCTTTATGAACTTGATACTCTAGATGCATGTTGTATAGCGGTCGATGTGTGGAGTAATAGTACTAGATGTAGGCAGGAGTCGGTGTACTTGACACAGACATGATGCGTATGTTCATGATCATTGCCTTAGATATTGTCATAACTATGCGCTTTTCTATCAATTGCTTGGCAGTAATTTTTCACCCACCGTAATATTTGCTATCTTGAGAGGAGCCACTAGTGAAACCCATGGCCCCCGGGTCTCTTTTCCATATTATTTAATCTCATTCACATCTTGCTAGTTTCCGATCTACTATTTTGCAATCTTTACTTTCCAATCTATAAACCAAAAATATGAAAAATATTTATTTTACTATTTATCTATCTCTATCAGATCTCACTTTTGCAAGTGATCCTAAAGGGATTGATAACCCCTTTATCGTGTTGGGCGCAAGTTGTTGATTTTTTGGACAGGTATTTGGTGACTTGTGCGTCGTCTCCTACTGGATTGATACCTTGGTTCTCAAAACTGAGGGAAAACCTTATGCTACTTAGCTGCATCAGCCTTTCCTCTTCAAGGGAAAACCAATGCAAGATCAAGAGGTAGCATCCACACGCAAAACAATGAGCTTGATTAACTCTATGGGGAGCGAATTCCAGCAACTTTTTTGGTGGACGCTGCTCGGTTTTGCCTTTGTAAGTGCTTGGGTTTCGGAAGAGGGGGGGGCGCCTAGCGGGCATGGAAGATTGGACAATTATGTGCGGACAAGGATAGAGAAGCGAATATGTGCTGCGGGAAGTGGACACATCCCAGCAGCATAGGGTCATATCAATGCTAGACAACTTGCTTGAGTGATCACAATACTAGTACAATAAACTACATTACCTACTACTATGCCCTAGTTTGCATATAGTGGAGTAGGACTCTGCTCTACTAGCACCGGAGGAGTAGTATATATAAAATAGTTACAAACTTCAATGCCCGAGCATGGAATGACTATGAACCGCCATCAGTGCTAACTCCAATCCCCAACAAACATTCATTGGGAGACATGGCAGTTGCAAATGCCCGTGACGCAGTTACAGTATGTGTGTAAGGGTGGCGGTTTTATCAAATAATATGGCTTAAAAACAGGCCACCGTCGGATGGAAATCAGACGGTTATGTGGGATTCGCTAGGATTGGGCTCGTGGCAAACAATTGCCAGATATCATTACTCTAGAAAGGTTAATACACCTGGGGCTATAACTTGCACGGGCTGACCACTAACAATGATACTAACATAGTTGCAAGATGGTCAAAGAATGTGTCTACGTGGTGTTTGGAAATATATGCAAACTAGTAAGATGTCTGTGCATTGCACGAAACATCAAGATGCATTTTTTTTACAAAACACCTGTTGTGATTGACCCATGCAGGAGTAATCCCATGTGTAAAAACTAATGATATCTCGAGAATTTCATTGGAAAAATGGTATCTCCAGAATTTCATCAAAAAATGATATGTCAAGAAATATGAGAGATAAGGTGAGGAGTGGGGCATGGTGATGACTAGTGGTCGGACTGGGCGGAGGCATGGGGATGGACGGCACCGGCAGCGGCCACCATGCCAGATTGTTCCAGAGACTTCCTTTTTTAATTGCTCAGCAATGAGGTTGTGGGAGATAAGGATGAACGAGGCAAGGCCTTATTTGAAAATGTGGAGAGGGGTTTCGGTATACTTTTGCAAAATTGCCATAGTTTCCTTTCTACCCGTCAGATATAGATCGGACGACCTATATTGCAGGATGGCAGGCACACCATCATCACCAACTCTGTTTTTATCTAGAGAGTACTAGTAAGGACACCATCTACTATTTCGTGTGCTACTCCTACTCCATTCGGCGGGCACAACGTCTCCTACAGCCACCACTACAAAAATAGGCACATCCGTGACATTTTGGGCCGAACGAATTTTTTTTCTATCATGCTTACGACACTTCTATCAAAGCCGGATGGATGAAGTGGCACCAAGCTTCTGGCATTCTCTGTGACAAGAGAGTGCCACAAAAGCTAAAAGGCAAGTTCTACAGGACGGCGGTTCGACCCGCAATGTTGTATGGCGCGGAATGTTGGCCGACTAAAAGGCGACATGTTCAACAGTTAGGTGTGGCGGAGATGCGTATGTTGAGATGGATGTGTGGCCACACGAGGAAGGATCGAGTCCGGAATGATGATATACGAGATAGAGTTGGGGTAGCACCAATTGAGGAGAAGCTTGTCCAACATCGTTTGAGATGGTTTGGGCATATTCAGCGCAGGCCTCCAGAAGCTCCAGTGCATAGCGGACGGCTAAAGCGTGCGGAGAATGTCAAGAGAGGGCGGGGTCGACCGATTTTGACATGGGAGGAGTCCGTTAAGAGAGACCTGAAGGATTGGAGTATCGACAAAGAGCTAGCTATGGACAGGGGTGCGTGGAAGCTTGCTATCCATGTGCCAGAGCCATGAGTTGGTTGCGAGATCTTATGGGTTTCACCTCTAGCCTACCCCAACTTGTTTGGGACTAAAGGCTTTGTTGTTGTTGTTGTTGTATGCTTACGACACTTCTATGACGATAATTCTGACAAAACCCGGTATCATCATAGATGTGGTGGGCTCCTACTTCTATGACAAAAAATCATGATAGAAAATGGGCTTTTCGTCCTGGGTGGGCCGGAGACGCAGCTGTGTGACACTCTTTGGGCTGTGCATGACGGAAAAAACCATGGTAGAAGCAAAGGCGAGGAAAAAATTGGGGATTACCTGGTTACGGTGGGTGGTCGGGGGCAGAGTGATGCGCGTTTCTCTCATACACGTACGCACGTGGGTGGGAGACATTGGGCTCTAATTGAACCCGAGCGAGGCGTCGCCTAACTGAACCCGAGCGATTGCACTATAGGCTACGCGTTACTGAACCAGAGCGATCGACCGATGGGTGTTAGCTGAACCCGATTGAGCGATTCATTCGCTACTGCTGCTAATTGAAGCCGATCGATGCTGCCTCTGGATGAACAGTGAGCCTTGTTAGGTTGGTCTGGATAAACAGTTCCTGATGGGGGTTGGATGAATAGGACCCCGTTCTAGTAGAGGCCGTTGCCGCTGGATGAACAGGACCCCGATTGATCGAGCCGGTTGGGGGGTGGATGAAGAGGACCCCATGGAGGGCTGGATGAACAGGACCCCGTGGAGGGCTGGTTGAACAGTAGCCGGTGGAGGGCTGGATGAACAGTAGCCCGTGGAGGGGTGGTTGAACAGGACCCCGTGGAGAGGGCTGGTTGAACAGTAGCTGGTGGAGGAGCACGCGGTGGAGGCTGGATGAACAGGAGCCTGTGGATGAACAGTCGCAGGTGGAGGCTAGAGGAGGTCGATGGTGGATGAACAGTAGCCCGTGGAGGCTGGAGGAGGTCGACGCTGCTGATGAACAATATCCCGTGGAGTCCCGTTTTGCGGTACGCCACACCCCTCCCGATGAACAGGACCCCCGTTTCGACCGTAGCGCTCCAACACAAGTCTGTTTCCTCCGTTTTGCGGTACGCCACACCCCTCCCGATCAATAGGACCCCGTTTTGACCGTTGGAGGTCCAACAGAAGTCTGTTTCCTTTGTTTTGCTGTACGCCAGACCCCTCCCGATGAACAGGATCCCGTTTCGACCATGGCTGGTCGAACACAAGGCCATTTCCTCCGTTCTGCGGTACGCCGGGCCTCGTTTCCATCGGCTATTCCATCCAAGCTGGTTGGCTCCCAATGAACACAACGACGCATTCCATTCTGACCTAGCCGGTTGGCTCCCCATGAACACGACGATGATGTAGTTTCTCCGTTCTGACCCAGCCATGTACACGAACACTGGCCATACGTATGCGCGAGTAGGTGATCGAGACCCCGCCCGTATGTACATGGGTGGCCATATTTACTTTCCTGCACCCTAGCCGTTGTACGTACGTGTACCTGCTACGTGCGTGCCTCTACTACCACACGTGCATGCCTCTACTACGACACGTGCGC